>NW_012117377.1:2421536-2425975 GCF_000951035.1 Colobus angolensis palliatus | reverse complement strand
AAAAAAATCCTCAAACCCGTAAAGAGCAGGACCAGGTGTTTTCTAGGAACTTCTAGAAGACACTTGTGCTCAGAACTTAGTGTGCAAATGACAGTGGAACAATTTGAGGTGCAAAAACTGGCAAGCTATCAAGATACTTTAGGGCCACAGCCAAGGTAAAGAGCTCTGATGTTAGTCTATGTGAATGTTATTCTACATTAAAAGAATGGCTGAACACAACACAATGAATAGCATCTAATAATAAAATAAGTGCATCTTCAGATAAATGTTCTTAAAATACAGATGTAGTTATAACATTTTCCTGCTCACACATCACTGTTCAAAGAAAATGGAAACTCCCAGGCAATGAGGAAAGGGTCCTTCTCCGTCTCACTGTACACACATCTCTTCCACCACCCACCATGTGTCCTGGGAGCCAACCACCCCTCTGCTTGAACACGTACTGCATTTTTCTAGGCTCATGCTGGTCCTTTCTCCTCCTTCCCCACTCCAACATCCGCCTGTTGAAATTCTACCCATCCGTCCAGACCCGGCTTAAAGACCACCTGTTCCAGCAAGCCTTGCCTTTCTGTCTCTGCCAGAATTTTTCTTTCCTTCCTCTGTCCTCCCAAAGGACTTTGCACTTCTCTTAGAGTGCTTACCACACTCTGCCTTGAACTATACCTATTACGCACATTACCTTCCCTTCTGAGTACAACCCGCTCAAGTTCAGCTAGGTGGCAATGATCAGTTTATGATCCCATAGGATCATTGTTCCTATGGGATTGATCCTCCTCATAGGAGAGCCCCTTGTTCTCATAGGAACAAGGCACCCTTAGGTACCAAAGAAAGTAGAAGAGATACTGGGAAAGGAACATAAGGCAATGAAAGGTGAAGAGTAGGATGAGGAAAGAACATTTTAAAATTTTAATTGAATTTCTTATTTGTTTGTTTGTTTATTTATTTATTTATTTATTTTGAGATAGAGTTTTGCTCTTATTGGCCAGGCTGGAGTGCAGTGGCACAATCTCGGCTCAGCACAACCTCTGCCTCCTGGGTTCAAGCGATTCTCCTGCCTCAGACTCCCGAGTAGCTGAGATTACAAGCATGAGCCACCATGCCCGGCTAATTTTGTATTTTTAGTAGAGACGGGGTTTCTCCATGTTGGTCAGGCTGGTCTTGAACTCTTGACCTCAGGTGATCTGCCCACCTTGGTCTCCCAAAGTGCTGGGATACAGGCATGAGCCACTGCACTCGGCCTAATTTAATTTCATTTTAAAATTAAATTAAAGAGAGAGGGTCTTGCTCTGTCGCTCAGGCTGGTATGCAGTGGTGTGATCATGGTTCACTATGGCCTCGACCTCTAGGGTGCAAGCAATCCTCTCACCTCAGCCTCTCGAGTAGCTGGAACCACAGGTGCATGTCACACAGCCTAGCTGATTTTTAATTTTAATTTTAATTTTTATAGGGATGTGGGTCTCATTATGTTGCCTAGGCTGGCCTTGAACTCTTGGTCTTAGGGGATCCTCCTGCCTGAGCCACCCAAAGTTCTGGGGTTGTAGGTTTGAGCCATCAAGCCCAGCCAGAAACAAACTTACTAAACAAATAACTATGTTTTGAAAATGCTTCAAAGACTACATTTTAAGGTTTAGGCTTCCTAAACTTAATTCAAGCAGCATATTCATCCCAACTCAACTTCACTTTTGACATATTAGTGTCATTTTGTAGAGGTACAATTGTCTGGTCAGCAAACATAGGTTCCAGTTCAAGCTCTACTTCTAATTAGTTGCATGACCTTGCACGAAAAAGCTCTTAGAGACTAAAAGGCTCTACAATTTTTGCATGTGAAAAACAAAGATGACCTTAGCTGGCCTGCTTTCCTGTGAATGTCTAAAATATTGCAGTGACAAGGAGTAAGAAGAGTTACCACCACATGAGGACTGGATCAAGTCCCCAGTACCTCTGCAGCAATAGACAGGCCACAACCTCTGAAACTCTGCTGTTGAATTGACTGTAACTAACAGGTGTCTGAGTTTGGGTATTCCCAGAAGCAAACGCTGAGTCAAGGATTCCAGTGCAAGCGGTGTAGTGAGAAGTGCAAGGAACAAGGGTAGGTGATGGAAGAAATCACCAGGGAAGCAAAGATAGTCAATAAAAGGTGCATTCTAAGCCAGTCATCTCAATGGGCAAATGGCTGTTAGTGCAATGGGAAAGCACTGAAAAACAGTACAAAACACACATCTCAGAATCGTCCCTGCTGGGAGGTAACAAAACAGATATTTATACTCCACGTCTGCCAGTCATTGGTTAAGGAGCGCCCCTGTGAGGACGTAAACTCCCAGGCACTTCCAGCTCCCTGTGCCTGCAGGCACTGTGGGTTCCATGTGCCTTTTCACAGCAGTGTTCCATCAAAGAGCAAGGTGCTGGCCCTTGACAGCCAGGCTGGAGGGCACAGAAATGGTAAGGGACTGGAGGGGATAGGGCAGAGTTCTGAAAACATCTGCCCCAACAGGCCTACAAATCAGGCCAAAGAGAATAATACTACCTCAGTGGGATCAAAATCTAGCATAGGTAGGGTGTTCTTTCACAATGAAAACATAGAATGAAGCATTGTGTAGTCTATCCGCATGGCTAAGACTACCATTCATTATAGTATATTTCAACCTCATCAATGCATAAACTATATCTACACAATGTGACATAATGCAGCTAATAAGAATAATATATTAAAGCTATTTACATGAAAAAATGCTCATGAAAGTGAAAATGGCTGGCACAGTAGCTCACGCCTATAATCCTAGTACTTTGGGAGGCTGAGGCAGGTGAATCACTGGAGCCCACGAGTTCAAGACCAGCCTGGGCAACATGGCGAAACTCTGTCTCTACTAAAAATACAAAAATTAGCCAGTCACGGTGGTTTATGCTTGTAGTCTCAGCTACTTGGGACCCTGAGGCATGAGAACCACTTGAACCTGGGAGGTTGAGGTTGCAGTGTGCCAAGATCATACCACTGCCCTCCAGCCTGGGCAACAAAGCAAGAATCTGTCAAAAAAAAAAAAAAAAAAAGAAAGAAAGAAAAGAAAGAAAGAAAGAAAGAAAGAAAGAAAGAAAGAAAGAAAGAGAAAGAAAGAAAGAAAGAGAAAGAAAGAGAAGGAAGGAAGGAAGGAAGGAAGGAAAAGAAAAGAAAGAAAGAGAAAAGAGAAAAGGAAGTGAAAATACCAGTTATATTTTTTTTTAAAAGCACGTCTATATAAATATGCCTAAAAACCTGGGTGTACATATTTATGTAGATGGTGTGTATTTTAACAGGGTTGTCTTTGACTGGTAGGCTTCTTAGTGATTTTAATTTTCTGCTGATCTATAGTTTCTCATTTTTCTCTAATTGATCCATATGATTTACAAAGACTTAACTTCAGAATGGGAAAAAATAATCCAACCAAGGAGTAGGATCAGTCAAATAAAGCCTTCGAGAGGGTAAAGTCAATTTGATCCAGAAATGTCTATAATGTGTGTTATATATACTTCCAAGAATTCTCTCCTGATTGCTTTGGTGACATGTATATTAAGTTCTCTCCTCACTCTGCTGCAATCTCTCGTTTTTCCAGTTTAATTCACTTTCAGTAGAAAAGTAGCACTGACTAGAACCCCTGATAGGCATCTTTAAACATGGAGTTTCTTTGCCAAAGGCACCTTAAGTGGAGGTTGGGTAAAAAACTGAAATCAACACTTTTGAACTTCATTCTTCAAGATAAACCCTTTTTCAACTCTCTTTGGAGGAAGTAACCGAGGTACCAGGGTGACACCTGATTGACCACTGTTCTGTATTCTCTGTGTACAAACATCATGGGCACGTGCAGTTTGGTTATTTTCTGTTGGGGTTGGGAGCCGGCTTCATGCGTCTCTCCTCGGCTCTTCTCCCAGGGTCCACTTCCTTCCTTACACACCAGCATCAGGAACTGGGTCTCTTCTCTGCTGCTAAGCTTAGTCCTGGACAAGGAGTATTCAGTAAACACAGAAGCAGCAGGAACAAGAGGGAGAACTATTCCTTTAAGGTCACTCAGTGAGAAGTCTCTCTAAAGATCTATTTGTTCTTCACAGAGAAAGGAGTCAGCATCCATTTCTGCTAAGTAGTGATCAGGAGAAAGTCAAATTAGATTAATTACCTGGAATAAAAATGGACTTGTACTTTTGCTAGTAATGAATTTCTAGTCCAGGGAGCTTTACAAGTATTAATAGCATACTAGTTCTTGGCAGATGATAGTCATTAGTGAGCAAGTAACTCTATCCTCCGGAGATGACTTAGCTTTGTCACTATGTAGTAACCTTTGTCTTAATCTTATGTTGAGGCAGAGAAAAATTTTTCTTAAATTTGCTTGTGAAGCATAATAGTTTCTAGAGTAAGTCACAGGAAGGGCTTTTCTGCTCTGTGGGTGAGTTTTCTCTGTCTTTGTTTTTTTTTT
>NW_012117377.1:2391106-2418166 GCF_000951035.1 Colobus angolensis palliatus | reverse complement strand
TTTTTTTTTGTGATGGAGTTTTGCTCTTGTTGCCCAGGCTGGAGTGCAGTGGCGCCATCTCAGCTCACTGCAACCTCCGCCTCCCAGGTTCAAATGATTCTCTTGCCTCAGCCTCCTAAATAGTTGGGATTACAGTGATGTGCCACCATGCTCGGCTAATTTTTATATTTTTAGTAGAGTCAGGGTTTCACCATGTTGACCAGGATCGTCTTGATCTCTTGACCTTGTGATCCACATGCCTTGGCCTCCCAAAGTGCTGGGATTACAGGCATGAGCCATCGAGCCCGGCCATCTTAAACTCTTATAATGAATCATAGCAGTGGTTCTCAAAGTGTGGTTCCCTGACTGGCATCACCAGCATCACCTGAACACTTGTTGGAAAGGCACCTTTCAGTTGCCACTCAGATTTTCTGAATCAGACACTCTGAAGGTGGGGCCCAGCAATTGTGCATTAATGAGGCTTCAGGAGATCCTGAAGTTTGAGAACCACTGTGTTACAGAATTGCCTCTAAGTAGAAACCGAAGAAGAGTGTACTAAACTGTTACTTATATTACTTTATTTTGGAGAACCACCTAAATCAAATTCTGTGTACCTACAATGTATTATGTAATCAACATTTCTTTAAGTTTAAAAGGCAGAAATATCTGTATGAAAAATTTTATTTTAGAACCCATATTCAGAAAACAGCTCTTTAAATATATAAATAGGCACAGAAAAGCTTAATTCCAAGTGAACAGAAAGCTCAATTCTTAGATAAAATAAAATATTTCATACTAAAATTTTTTTACTGAATTCTAAAGCAATACAATTCAGAAAAACAATTACTTTTGATAGAAATTATTTATTGATTTGTATAAATTAACTAAAAGTTACTCATTTTGATTTTAATGACTTTGTTATAAAGTTATAAAAATATTTAGATAGGTGTTATTTTAACTTCAAATGTTCGAACTTAATAATAGCTACCATCTATGAGACTTTACCACATATCAGGCCCTGCTAACCTTCATAACAACCATATAAGATGAGTACTAGTAGTTGATTTTTGCAGATGGTAACTGAGACAGAGAGGTTAAGTAACGACTCAAGATTGCACAGCCACTTGAATGGCAGAGCTGGGTAACAAACTTAGGCTGTTTCTTGAGTTTACGCTCTTTTTTTTTTTTTTTTGAGATGGAGTTTCACTGTTGTCACCCAGGCTGGAGTGCAGTGGCGCAATCTTGGCTCTCTGCAACATCCGCTTCTCCCATTCAAACAATTCTCTTGCCTCAGCCTCCCGAGTAGCTGGGACTACAGGCATGCACCACTATGCCCAGCTAATTTTTGTAGTTTTAGTAGAGACAGTGTTTCACTGTGTTGTCCAGGCTGGTGTCGAACTTCTGACCTCAAGTGATCTACCTGCCTCAGCCTCCCAAAGTGCTGGGATTACAGGCATGAGCCACCACGCTGGGCTGTTTGTGCTCTTAACTAACAAGCCACACCCTCCATTTTTACAATTTCTTAAACACAAATGTTCATATTAAATAGGCAATATATTGCATATCTAGGCTGGGCACGGTGATGCATGCCTGTAATCCCAGCACCTGGGGAGTCCAAGGCAGGAGGACTGCTTGAGGTGAGGAGTTTAAGATCAGCCTGGGCAAAATAGTGAGACACCATCTCTTCAAAAAATTTCAAATGTAACTGGGCGTGGTGGCCTGTCTGTAGTCTCAGCTACTTGAGAGGCTGAGGCAGGAGGATTGCTTGACCCCAGGAATTTGAGGTTACAGTGAGCAAGGATCGTGCCACTGCAGTTCAACCTGGGTGACAGGGTGAGACCCTGTCAGGAAGGAAGGAAGGATACATTGGATATATTTCAGCTAAATGTTGCACAGAAGGTAATGTCTACCAGCAGTAATTAACAAGTTTAGTCAAGCGTCTCCATACACTTTTTGTTAAAGCAAGTCATCAATTATTTAAACAATAACTTGTATCTTGATTAGGCATGTCAGCAAATGAAAATATTAGTTGATTATTGGTATGAAGAGAAAAGCTTATGAAAATTCAAACCATTTTTATTGTAAACTGGTTAGGAATAGACATTTAACAAAAGCCTAATAGTTATTCATGTTTCATTTTGTGTACATACTGCCGTGCAGGATTAACATGCACTTTTAAACATTTGTATTGAAATTTTTCATTTAAAAAGAAACGACGTCTTCCTATGTGGCCCAGGCTGGTCTCGAACTCCTGGGCTCAAGCGATCTACCTGTCTTGACCTCCCCAAGTGCTGGGATTACAGACATGAGCCACCACACCCAGCCAGACATGCACTTTTTATCATGTTTTAAGTTGCTCCGATTTTAGCATCCAGAAGAGAATTCTACATTTCTACAGGTGTTCTGGTTTTGGATTTATGTGCATATCACAGAGGACAAACACATACATAGGTCTGACACCAGCCACTCCACTTTAATGTCTGCTCCCTCACACTGCCCCATGCAAGGGGATGCCCAAGGTAGAGACAGAATCATGAGCAAAGTTACTTAGGTATCTTTTGCCAGGAACATCTTCCATCTTTTATGCTCAATGCCACTCCTCATGTCCTTCTCTCCCCAGAAATGCCCTGTTGTTTCAGCCTTACCAGTTGAAATCCATCACACCGCAAAGCCCAAATGCTAAGCCATCAAGCTCTGATGAACCTTTCCTGATGACCCCAGACAGAATCCATTGGCACCCCCTGAGCATTTTGTCCAATCTGACAACATTCATATTGTGGTTACTCATGTAGATAGATGTTCACACCCTTATGAGACTGCAAATTCATGAGAGAAGTGAACAAAACACCTTTGTGTTCCCACAGCTCCTATCACAGCATGTTGCACGTGAAAATAAGAAAGCTTGCTTGGTTGTTACGGTTTACAAAGTGCCTTCACTAAAACTCTCACTCTATCCTCACTCTACCCTGTGAAGCAGGAATAATTATTATCTCATTGTTATAGATGAAGAATCAGAGAGTAAGATTGAGGAGGCATTTTGCATAATGCCACTGGGGTCTCCTGGCCCCAGATCTGTGCTCCTTCTGGTACATATCTGCCTTCATATATTTGTTAAATGAAATGACATATTTAAAAGATGAATTAATCAATTCTGGGGAGGGTCAAGGATTCTACTGCAAAGTTGATGTTACAACCTTCCATGGCTTCTCCACAACCTTCTAGACTTCTCCACAAATCTGCAAGCTTCCCCACAGACGGGGGCGACAGGGAGAATGGGTGTGGAACGTAACTGCCATGTAGAATCAGACAGATGTGGCCTGGGCAACTCATCTCCCATCCCCTAAATGTTTAAGGAGGATGACCTGACAATGAGTGTCTGAAGGGAAAAGAGAAAGAATCTTCTGACCTAGAAAGTGCCAAATCGCACAGGAACCCCCACCTGAATGAGAAGGGTCTTCCTTTTAATCCCAATCTTTCTAATAAGGCAGAGTATCAGATTCACTGAGCCACCTGCAGCTGTTCCAAAATGCAGATTCCCAATCTTGGCCCTAGGGCTTCTCATTCATTAGGGTCTACTGGAGAGTCTTGGAATTTGCTTTTTTTTTTTTTTTCTATTTTTATTTTATTTTTGAGACAGAGTGTTGCTCTGTTACCCAGGCTGGAGTACAGTGGCGTGATCTTGGCTCACTGCAGCCTCCGCCTCGCGGGTTCAAGTGATTTTCTTGCCTCAGCCTCCCGAGTAGAGGGATTACCCGCCAACACACCTGGCTAGGTTTTGTATTTTTAGTAGAGATGGGGTTTCACCATATTGGCCAGGCTGATCTTGAACTCCTGACCTCAAGTGATCCACCTGCCTCAGACTCACAAAGTGCTGGGATTATAGACTTGAGCCACTGTGCCCAGCCTATACCCATTTTTTAGATGAGCAAACAAAAAGAGAATTGCCTTGCCAAAGGTCGTGTGGTTAAGAAGCTGTAAAAAAGAGTAAACTGTGGCTGGGTGTGGTGGCTCATACCTGTAATCCCAGCATTTTGGGAGGCCACGGTGGGCAGATCACTTGAGGTCAGGAGTTCAAGACCAGCCTGGCCAACACGGTGAAACCCCATCTCTACTAAAAATACAAAAAGTAGCCAGGCATGGTGGTGGGTGCCTGTAGTCCCAGCTACTCGGGAGGCTGAGGCAGGAGAATAGCTTGAACCCAGGAGGCAGAGGTTGCAGGGAGCTGAGATCGCACCACTGTACTCCAGCCTGGGCAACAGAGTGAGACTCAGTCTGGAAAACAGCAACAACAACAACAACAACAAAACAGTAATTCTATTGCCTCCACACCTGTGACCCTGTGACCCACCTTCAACTTCTTGACCTTTGGGTTTATTGCTACATATCTACAAGGATTAATGAACTGCTCTTACGAAAGGATAACTTTGAACTCTTGGATATTTTGTCTTTAATGAGTGATTTATGTAGTTCAATTATCTAGAAATATAGATTTGCTCACATAGATGTGTCTGAGCCTGATTTATTTTCATTGTGAATTTCCATAAACCTATTGGCTAAACTTATAAAATATTTTATTCAGAAGAGACAAGTAACCATAAGTTATGATTTAAAAATCGCTATACTGTGAACTAGGCAATTTACTCATTTGTGAATTAACCAAAACATTTTCAATTTGACACTAAGACTGACATCCCAAGCTGTAATAATTTCCCAAAGAAATACATTTCATGATACTTCGCAAGTTGAGGTTTTCAAGTTAACAACAGAACTGCGTTGAGAAAACATGCATGTAAATTGTAGGCCCACCTCCCGTCATCAGTCACTCTTACATGCATATATAACTTCCATTCTTTTTATGTCCAAATGGTGAGAACCCAAACTGAACAAAGACAAGCCCTCAATTCTCAAGATACACACAACAGATTTGTATGTGTCGTTGTTGGAGAAAGTTATGTTTATAGTAAAGAAGAAGAATCTAAATTAGGAACACACTAAGATTTCCTTTTTTTTCCATTTTTTTTCCTTATATGACACATGACAGAAGAAACATGTTTTTAATTTTAGGACTTTTTCTTTGTTGAAATAAGTTGCGACAACATCACTTTTATGGTCAACTCAATTCCATGTCAGTTTTCAGGAATGGAACTTCTATTTATTTTGATCTTGACACTGCCAGCAATGGTTTTAAAGCTCAATTAAAGAAGAGATCTTTGCTTTGCATGACTTGGTAAAGGAAAATATAAAGATCCAAGATTTATTTTGGCACCCACTGTAAGTAGAGACAAATAATAATTTGGAAAATTTGTGTGAATGTTACAAGTATGAATCTCATTGATCTGCTTTTCAAATAAGTAATTGTAAGAGACATCATGTAGCACTTTACTGAGAAATACACGTCGAAACAAAATTTAAAAACTTACCAAGTAAGTTCTTATCATATACTGCTTTCTGCAGTATTAATTATGTGGTTATTTTAAAAATAAAATACTGTAAACTAATGCAAAAGGAACTGGCAGAGCTTAATAAACCTCGACTCAGAGTTCAAACTCATTGAGTTTCATTTCATTCTAATTGGAGTATCTGAAATTTAAAGAATAAATTGTTTTAATTTCTGATATAGTGTCTGTCAGGCCTCAATATTTGGTTGTTTTTACTACAAACAAAGAGTTAAGTTTAAAAAGTTTTAGTCTCCTGAATATTTTAGTTAGAATGAGGTTATCTGACTGCCCCCTCCCCCACTTCCCACTACAGTACTAACTAGGTCAACCAGGGTTGTTTGGCAGCCTTTGGGATTATGGACTCCTTGTGTGGTTTCATGGTTTCTTAAAAAAAAGTTTTGTAACCAAACCAAACCAAAGCTATGATTCCCAAGGGTTTGTGGCTTGACTGAAATGTGAACAGGAAATATGGACTGGTGATGCTAGTAACGTGACCAGCTGTCACAAAAACTTCCTCACACCCTAAGCAAAACCAGGAAGCATCTTCAAGAGAGGAAAGGAATATCTCCTTACAAGATTAGTATGAGGCTACGTTTGAGAGGAAGGAGGTGGAGCAGCAAATCAAGTTGCAAAGAAAACATAGACAATTCTATTGCTGGCCCTAGCTCATGAAACTGAATTATCTATGAATTTAAATTCCTAATGAAGCTTGTATGCTATCTCCATGAATCAGCTGGCGTACATCATTGAGCTCACAGGTTTCCTTTATTGCCCGTATCCTCCAGAGAATTCATCTTCTACAAGGTATGTGGTTGTTTGCCATAGGAGGAAGTTGGAAAAAATATTTTTAAAGTTACTTTCACAAGATGCATAGCAATTTAATTAATCTTTCTTCTTATTTTGGGCACGTCCCTTTTCTTTCTTGGGTTTTCACCATTGATAGCATTCTGTAATTTAACAGGTAAGATTTTGTTCTTCCCTCCCCCCACCTTTTTTTTTTTTTTTTTCAGCAGAGCCCACAACACCCAAGCTCTGATGTTGTTCTTGATTCTCCTTCTATGTAAGCTTTGTTAAAAAGTGAATCTTGTGCTGGGCGCGTTGGCTCACGCCTGTAATCCCAGCACTTTGGGAGGCTGAGGTGGGTAGATCACTTGAGGTCAGGAGTTCAAGACTAGCCTGGCCAACATAGTGAAACCCTGTCTTTACTACAAATACAAAAATTAGTCAGGCTGGTGGTGCGCGCCTGTAATCTCAGCTACTCAGGAGACTGAGTCAGGAGAATCGCTTGAACCCGGAAGGCGGAGGTTGCAGTGAGCCGAGATTGTGCCACTACACTCCAGCCTGAGCAAGAGTGAGACTCCATCTCAAAAAAAAAAAAAAAAAAAATTAAAATTAAAAAGTGGATCTTGCTACAGTGGTATTTGGAATGAACAACATATTAATCATATAAATGCAGCAACACATTAAATATAAGAGGAGAGTTACCCTTACACAGTGACACCCCCACCGCCACAGCCCAGCCTGCTTTACTTGCCTGATTCTTGAGAACTATTTGGCTTTGCAACTCTCGTTCTGGAAATAAAAGGGACAAGACTTGGTGCTTTTAGCTGTGAAAGATAAAAGAGGTGGTAGAACCAACATTTACCCTGAGACTACTACTAGCTAAGGTTGAGGGCTGAATACTATCACAGTTAAATCAAACAGAAAAAGAAGGCACATCAAGGAACAGATTGTGGGTAGCAGCGTAAGGATCAATTTTTTTTTCTTTTTTCCCGAGATGGAGTCTCACTCTTGTCACCAAGCTGGAATGCAGTGACGTGGTCTTGGCACACTGCAGCCTCCGCCTCCCAGGTTTAACCCATTCTCCTGCCTCAGCCTCCCGAGTACCTGGGACTACAGGCACATGCCATCATGCCCAGCTAACTTCTGTATTTTTAGTAGAGATGGGGTTTCATTATGTTGGGTAGGATGGTCTAGATCTCTTGATCTTGTGATCCGCCCACCTCGACCTCCCAAAGTGCTGGGATTACAGGCGTGAAACACCGCTCCCGGCCCAGGATCAAAATATTATTTTAATTTTGGATTTGTCTGTCAATATATCTTGTTGCATTTTAGAGAACTCCTGTGTGTGTCCATATCTTGTTGACTACAGGCCATACTGACCACCAAGACTGTTCCAAAATCACCCACTCATTTTTGCCCTCTTCTTCCACACCCTCGACACCCCCGCATCCCCACCAGTAATTCCAGGGTCCTACTTTGCTGAGTTCCAGGCTAATTACCAAGAGCTCCTTTAAGTTTACTTGACCCATCTGCAAATGCCTGATATTCCTCTTCTTTTCTGCAAACAAACATTTCTCCTTACTTTTATCAAGGGCCTCCTCCTTCTGTCCCTTCTTAGAGGAAAAGCAACCCTTCCTCTTCTACGATCTACATCTGTGTCTCAGAACTCCATTGCATCACATAAATAAATAGGTGAGGTCATGTAAGAAAAGCACACGTGCCTCATAAGAGAAGTTATTTTTATATTACTAGTAGGTTCTTTTCTAATCACTTAGTTCTTAGATGATACCTTTTTGAATTACTGATTTTTTTCTTTCTTTTCTGAGGAGTGGGGAGGTCATTTTAATATTGACTTCTACACAACAGAAAAGAAATTTTAAACCTATCTGAGACTGGGTGTGGTGGCTCACTCCTGTAATCCCATCACTTTGGAGGCCAAGGTGGGCAGATCACAAGGTCAGGAATTTGAGACCAGCCTGGCCAGCATGGTGAAACGCTGTCTCTACTAAAAATACAAAAAAATTAGCCAGGCGTGGTGGTGGGTGCCTGTAATCCCAGCTACTTGGGAGGCTGAGGCAATGAGAATTGCTTGAACCTGGGAGGCGGAGGTTGCTGTGAGCCAAGATCAAATCACCGCACTCCAGCCCGGGCGAGAGTGTCAGAGCTTATCAAAACAAAACAAAACAAACCTACCTCTTATTATCTTATTTGAAACCCTTAACTCATTCCTGGATCCCAGTCCCAGCTCTGAGACCCCTAGCTCAGGGTTTACCATCCTCTACCCACAATTCAGGCTAAGGAAGGTCCCAGGCTGGAAAGGAACAAAGCAACTTCTTTCAGAGCTGTTAGATTCCACAGCCACTTGGAAAGCATTAATAGCACATTCATCAGAGGAAGGCCTCCTGAGGACTGGTGTTGAATCCAGACTTCACCACTTATTGGTTGTGTGACTTTGGAATTTTATACCTCAAATTAGGCTGGAATTTTATACCTCAAATTAGGCCTCAAGATCGTAGGACACCAGGGCAAGACCAGAGCGTCTTTGGCATAAGACTTAAGAGGGTGTCAGAACCTAAGTAGTGAAGATAAATAAAATCTAAATGCAATGGTTTAAAAAATCAAAATTAATGCCAAAAAAATCCATGGTGAACAAAATATCAAAAATTTAAATAAAGACAGTGGCAGCAATAATGCTGTGTAGATTTCTATATGTGAAGCCTGAGCCAAAGAAAAAAAAAATCAGTAATACTGATTCTGTCCTTATTTACAATTGTGATGTTTTTTATTTTATGTTTTTAATAGTTGAAAAACAAAAAGAGAGAGACAAGGTCTCCTTTGTTGCCCAGACTGGTCTTAATTCCTGAGCTCAAGCCATCCTCCCTCTTTGGCCTCCCAAAGTGCTGGGATTACAGGCGTGAGCTACTGCACCTGGCCCAATTTTGATGTTTTATTCATCGTGATTTTTTTTTTCAAATTGATTTGCCATTTCTTTTAAAAATATCTTATTAGTGTTATTTATCTTAATTACTGAGTACTTTTTGCTCTCACTTAAAATTTGAATTGAAGCCAGCTGCCTCACTTTGCATCATTCCAGTCTCAGCTCTATTTAGCATTATTTTGATAGTTTTAATTCCACAGGCCAATGAATAATTCTACTATAAGATTAAAGAGTTTATTATGCAGGTAAGGAAAACATTTTATTTTACCTGTAAAGCCAGTTGAGAGTTAGTTTTGGCTGCATTATCACAATGATCATCCCTTTTCAGCATCCCTCTCTCTTTGCATATTCCTTACTGACGAGTAGTTAAAACAAGTGCTTAATCCGATGACTATTCAACCACTAGCCACTTCAGTCAACTGCTTGCCTGAAATATTTAGGCGATTCCATCAAAATTTTTCAACTGGTGGTTTCCCAAACAACAAATCCACTAAGAAAACTGGAGCATTATCTATAAGGAACAAGAATTGTGGGAGATGTGTATCTCACAACTGAAAGAAAATAGTTTGGTTTTAACTCCCTATAATCATTAGCTTCAAGTCCAGCAGGGAACAAAACGGACTAGTTACAGGGAGTGTTTCCCCTCTGTTGACATAGGGACATAATTTGTCAGCAACTGGGGAAGACTTTGTACTCTCTAAAGTAATTTGAGTTACCAGTGGTTTGTCTAATTTCATATAATGCAAACAAGTAAGGCTTAGAAAAGTCGTTCTATGTCTTATCTGTCAAGTAATGACAACTACTTTCATTATTATTCCAGGAATACAGGCTTACAGTATCACTTCAGAGGTGATTAAAATGAAGGGAACACACCAGTGAATTAAATTTGATTGCATGATTAGCTATCACTAAAATCCTTCTGCAAACCATGGGCAATGTAAAGGATGTGTCTGAATATTCAGACACGAACACATCTTTTTAATACAAAAAAAAAAAGCTGGGCTTCCTTTGACCTAATAAATCTGTTGAAATATTCCAGTTGTAATTAAAGCTGGAGAAGACAACAAGAGAAAGGGGAAAAGATGCTTATTTATCATTCGTTCAGTGTCAATTACATCTTGGATCAAAAGGTGCCAAAATCCTCATGAGGCCCTGTGGGTGTAATCAAACTCCCTGCTGGACTTGGCCAATTCCAAGTGGTCATGCTGACGTAGGTGGCTGGTCCTGGCAGTCAGAATGTCTCCGAAACGGGAGAATTGATGGACAGCCCAGCTCTGGCATTTGGCTTCTTTATTTCCTTGGTGCTCAAACAAAATCAGCAGTTTCAAATTCCTCAATCTGAATGCTGGGAAGTGACTGGTAATGGCATTTGAAGGTCCACTGAGCACCCTTGAAAAGTTTATCATAAGGCAGGAATTACCATACATGCCGGATAAGAAATTGACCCAAGTCTTTTCTTTTTTTTTTTTTTTCTGTGACAGAGTTTCACTCTTCTTGCCCAGGCTGGAGTGCAATTGTGCAATCTCGGCTTACTGCAACCTCCGCCTCCCAGGTACAAGAGATTCTCCTGCCTCAGCCTCCTGAGTAGCTGGGATTACAGGCACCTGCCACCATGCCTGGCTAATTTTTCTGTATTTTTAATAGAGACAGGGTTTCACCACGTTGGCCAGGTTGGTCTCGAACTCCTGACTTCAGGTGATCCACCCGCCTTGGCCTCCCGAAGTGCTGAGATTACAGGCATGAGCCATCGCGTCCGGCCCCTTTTTCTATAGAGTAGTTCCAAGCAGAACCACTCTATAGAAAAAGAATTATTTTAGAGGAATCTTAGAAATTGGCCAATTCAAACCCTTCTTGTTTTACACATAATGAAACTCGTTCAAGGTCATCCAATCTTTTAGAATAAACCTAGATTTATAGACTTCCTATTAATGACTGGTGTTATTTCTACCACTTGATTCTGCCTGTTGTAGGGAGTGTTCTTTGTTAAGTTGAATATAGTTAGAATATTATCGAATAAAATTGGAAGATTTTTTTACGCGAAGTAGAAAAATTTGAGATGAAAAATGTACCTGGGGTTGTTTATGTTAGAGACATACTAGTTCAATTTCAAAATCATTCCTATCAAAGATAATTTTAAAGTGTTCCAAATGTTGAAATATTATGTGATTTCAATATGTAGGTATTTAACCTGGATATGCCAGTTCTCTCCTGTATGCACTGTTTCCTGCCTAAGTCACAGAGTCAGTCTCTGTCCATTCCAGTCCACAAGGTAAGCAGCACTAAGCTCAGTAGAGTGATGATTAATGTAAAAAGAGAGAAAGGAATTGAATATTGTATGTGATGGTAAAAGTATTCATGACATGGCCTACAAATACCTGATTACTTGGATCTTATTTGCCTGATACCGTCTTTGTTGGAATGACTTTATTGGGGGTAATGAACAAAGTAGTGAAACTGTAAAACAGGATTGTCTGTACCAAGTGAGTTCCCTTCTCACTTTAAAGCCCTCCTGTGTAAAACACAATTTGATTGGTTCTCTTATTGTCTACATAGGAACATTGTCATATTGTCATATGTGGACAATAAGTGTTTCAGTCTTTTTATTAAAAGGGGGCATATTGGTTTTTTGCTAGTTTCTTCAGCTTTCTGAAACTTGTTCACGAACCTTCCATATTCTAGTTAATTTAGTATTTTTTTGGTGTTGTTTTTTGTTTTTTTTCTTTTTTGAGACGGAGTCCTGCTCTGTCACCAGGCCGGAGTGCAGTGGTGTGATGTTGGCTCACTGCAACCTTCACCTTCTGGGTTCAAGCAATTCTCTTGCCTTAGCCTCCTGAGTAGCTGGGAGTACAGTCACGCCATGCCCAGATAATTTTTGTATTTTTAGTAGAGACAGGGTTTTCACCATGCTGGCCAGGATGGTCTTGATCTCTTGACCTGGTGATCCGCCCGCTTCAGCCTCCCAAAGTGCTAGGATTACAGGCATGAGCCACTGTGCCCGGTTGTTAATTTAGTTTTAAAAAGACAATAGTATGGACCCAACAACCTAGCTTTCCAGTAAAAACATTTCAATGCCTATGAAAATCAAGTAAGTGTCTTTGTTTATGTATTAACCACTTAAAGCATCCACAGAAGAGAAGATATTTTCTTTTTCTTTTTTTTTTTATTTTTATTTTTTTTTTTGAGACGGAGGCTCGCTCTGTCGCCCAGGCTGGAGTGCAGTGGCCGGATCTCAGCTCACTGCAAGTTCCGCCTCCCGGGTTTCCGCCATTCTCCTGGCTCAGCCTCCGGAGTAGCTGGGACTACAGGCGCCCGCCACCTCGCCCGGCTAGTTTTTTGTATTTTTTTTAGTAGAGACGGAGTTTCATCGGGTTAGCCAGGATGGTCTCGATCTCTTGACCTCATGATCCGCCCGTCTCGGCCTCCCAAAGGCTTGAGCCACCGCGCCCGGCCCGAGAAGATATTTTCAACTGAACTGTAAAAACATAGCAGATCTGACATCAATGTAACTGCCAAAAATCCAGCGGGAGGCAAATAACAGCCCAGTACAGAATCAACATAACTTTCTACAGCAATTTTTAAAATTTTAGTGAAATATAATTGACATACAATAAACTGTGTGTATTAGTCCATTTTCACATTGCTGTAAATTTTGATGAAGTCTAATTTATCAATTTTTTCTTTCATATTTTGTGCTTTGGGTATCATATATAAGAAATCTCCTAACACAGGGTCACAAACCTTTCTTTTTCTTATGTGAGTTTTATATTTTTAAGTTTTACATTTATATCTTTTACCCATCATAAGTAAATTTTTGTATGTGGTGTGAGGTATGGATCAAAGTTCATATTTTTTTCCCCATGCATGGATAGCCAGCTGTTCCAATACTATTTGTTGGCTATATATCCTTTCTCTAACAAATTGCCTTTACATCTTTGTCAAAAATTAGTTGTCTAGGTATGCGTAGTTCTACTTCTGGGCAAACTATTCTTCTTCTTTGATGAATCTATATATCTTGACACTAATTAAACACTTCAGTGATTATAGTAGCCTTATAAGAAGTTTCGAAATCAGGCAGTGTTAGTCTTTCAAGTTTGTTATTCTTTTTGAAAACAGTTTTTGGCTATTCTACATTTTTTTCACACGAATTTTAGAATCATCTTGTAAATATCTACCAAAAACTGCTGGAATTTTTGTTGGAATTGAATCAAATCAGTGGATCCATCTGGAGAGAACTGGTATCTTAACAATCCCGAGTGTTTCAGCTCATGAGCAAGATATGTCTCTTTCCATTGATTTAAGTCTTCTTTAATTTCTCTCAGCAATATTCTGTAGTTTTTAGTGTACGTATTTGTACATTGTTTGTCAGTTTTCTAGCAAAGAGTTTCACATTTCAGCTGTAATTGTTAAGTGATACTGCTTTTTTTTTAATTTTTATTTTTTAATTCAAGAGGTTTCACTCTGTCACCCAGACTGGAGTGCAGAAGCGGCACGATCACAGTTCACTGCAGCCTCAAACTTCTGGGCTCAAGCCATCCTCCTGCCTCAGCCTCCCAAGTAGCCGGGATTACAGGGGCGAGCTACTGTGCCTGGCTGCTTTTTAAATTTTTATTTCCAAATGTTTCTTCCTACTATAGGGAACTACAATTATGTTTACATATTGACCTTTTATCCTGCAACCTTGCTAAATTTATGTTACTTCTAGTATCTTTTCATAAATTCCCTTAGATTTTCTGCATAGACAATGATGTCATTCGTTTGAGAATATAGACAACACGTTAATTCTTCATCTGGCTTTCTTTCAATCAAGAAAGGAAGGCTAAGTGCCTCTCTAGCTTTCTCTTGATGAGTGTTAGCGTGGTATACTGTTTTTCATATGTTTACTTTTAGTCCATTTTAGTTTTTATATTCAGAGTTTACTTATTATAGACGGCATATGCTTTTTTAAATCCAATCAAGAAATATCTTTCTTTTAATGTGCTGTTTGGGACATTTACATTTAATGTGATTATTGATGTAGTTAGGTGTGAGTCTATTATCCTGCAATTTACTTCATGTGTTTCCCATCTCTCCTTTGTTCCACTGTACTTCATTTTCTGTCTTCTTCGGATTGAGAATTTTTTTATGCATCCAGTTTATCTCCTTTGTTGGTATATTGCTATAAGTCTTTGTTATTGCTTTAGTCTTTGCTTTAGAACTTATAGTGCATATTTTAAACTTATTACAGTCTATCTTCAAGCAATAGTATACAACTCTATGTATGACATAAGAGCTCTAAAAAAGTATACTTTCATTTCATCCCTTCTGGCCTTTGTATGATTATTGTCATATATTGTATTTATATATATGTTATAAATGCTACAATACATTATTTTTATTTATTTTTTAGAGACAGGATCTCCCTCTGTCACCCAGGCTGGAGTGCAGTGGTGTGATCACAGCTCACTGCATCCTCTACTTCCCAAGTTCAAGTAGTTCTCATGCCTCAGCCTCCCAAGTAGCTGGGATTATAGGCATACTCCACCACATCTGGCTAATTTTTGTAGTTTTATTAGAAACAGAGTTTTACCTTGTTGGCCAGGCTGGTCTCAAACTCCTGGCCTCAAGTGATCTGCCTGCCTGGACCTCCCAAAGTGCTGGGATTACAGGCTTGAGCCAACGCACTTGGCCTGTTTTTATTTTTATTTAAACGGTCAGTTATCTTGTAAAGTGATTCAAATGATAAGAAAAAAGTCTTCTATATTTACTCACTTGTTACCATTTCTGTTGCTCTACATTCCTCTGTACAGGTGTACATTTTTACCTAATATCATTTCCCTTACACTTTAAGGATTTCCTTTAACATTTCTTATTATGTAAGTCTACTATTAATGAATTCTTTCAGATTTTGTATATCTGAAAAGATATATATAGAGAGAGCTTTGTTTCTAGAAAAATCATTTTGTTGAGTATTGAATTCTAGGTTTATAGGGTTTTTTCTTTCAATACTTTCAAGACATTATTCCATTGTAATTTTTTCCAAAGAGGAACGCATTTTTTTCTTTGTTTCTCTGTATATAATGTGTTTTTTTATCTTGCTACTTTCATGATTTATTTTTTGTTGCTGATTTTTTCAATTATGGTGTTCCTTGATGTGATTTGTTTCAGTTTTCTTGTGTTTGAGGTTCATTGGGATTCTTGGATCTCTTGGTTTATAATTTTTACTAAATTTGGAAATAGTAGGCTCTTGGTTTTTCAATTATTTTTCTTCTCCTATATCTTTGGGGATTTCAGTTATACATATATTAGATCAAATGAAGTTATCCCACATCTCACTGATGACCTTTGTATTTTTGTTCATTCTTTTTCTCTGTGTTTCTTTTTAAATAGTTTCTGTTGCTATGTCTTCAAGTTTATTAAACTTTTCTTTTGCAATACATAATCTTATTCATCCATCCAATGTATTTTTAATCTCAGCTATTGTAGTTTTCATCTTTAGAAGTTTGAGACTTTTTATATTTTCCATGTCTCAACTTTCTGAATATATGGAATGTCATTATAATAACTTTTCAATGTAGTATTCTGCTAATTTTATCATTTGTGTCAGTTCTTATTTCATTTCAGTTGATTGTTCTGTCTCTTCACTATGGTTCATACTTTCCTGGGTTTTTGTTTTGTTTTGTTTTGCATGCCTGGTAATCTGTGATTGAATGCCAGATATTGTGAATTTTACCCTGTTGTTGGGTACTGGATATTTTTGTAATCCTGTAAATTTTTTTTTTTTTTTTTTTTGTTTTACTCTGTCGCCCAGGCTGGAGTGCAGTGGCGCAATCTCGGCTCACTGCAAGCTCTGCCTCCCGGGTTCACGCCATTCTCCTGCCTCAGCCTCCTGAGCAGCTGGGACTACAGGCACCTGCCACCGTGCCAGGGTAATTTTTTTGTATTTTTAGTACAGACGAAGTTTCACCGTGTTAGCCAGGATGGTCTCAATCTCCTGACCTTGTGATCTGTCCACCTCGGCCTCCCAAAGTGCTGGTATTACAGGTGTGAGCCATGGCACCAGGCCTTAATCCTGTAAATATTCTTGAGTTTTGTTCTGGGGAGCAGTGACATTACATGAAAATATTTTGATCTTTCGAGGTATCTCATCCATTGGATTACTTATTTTCCTGGCCTTGAATAGTTTCCTCCCATGCATTCTTTGATCAGATTCAGCTGAATACCGGAGGAAGGCTTTCTGAAGATCGCTGCAGCTCTCTCTCATCTCACAAATTCTGTCCTGAGAACTCCAGCTGCCTTGATCTCCCCAGAGTTGGTTTCATCTCCCGAACTCAGAAATTTGTCAGGCTCCACCTGAGTTTCCCCTCCCTGCAATGCAACCTGGAAACTCTCTCAAAGCAGTAAGATGGGGGCAAATCATAAGGTTCACTTTATTTTCTGTCTTCCAAAGATCATTGTTCTTTCCTGGTGTTTGGTGTCTTGAAAGCCATAGTTTCAAATATTTTGTGTGGTTTGTTCTGGTTTTGTCTGGGTTTTGGCATTGGTTTTAGCTGTTTCAGGCAAGAGCATAAATTAAGTCCCTTTACTCCACTTTGGCCAGAAACAGAAGTCCTCAATTTAATTTGTAACGTATTTTAAAACTAGTCTACATTTTCTTTTGAAAGATTTTATATACTTATATGTCTCAGCATTTAAACAGTAATTTAAAGCTTAATGGTACAAATATCACATGGGGGAAATAAAGACCTCTGGTATTAAGGAAATACACAAAAGCTAAGAGGTTAAATGATTTATTGTTTGTCTGTGACCCTAATGCAAACCACTGCAAAAAAAATTTTACATGACCATGCAGGAGTCTCTTCTCTTAGTTAAGGATGACTGTACCCTAAACTGTAAAATAATTGAGTCTATGGAAAACACAATAAATAGGTATAATTTTTTTTTTTTTTTTTTTGGAGATGGAGTCTCACTCTGTCACCCAGGCTGGAGTGCAGTGGCGCGATCTTGGCTCACTCCAACCTCCGCCTCCCAGGTTCAAGCAATTCTCCTGCCTCAGCCTCTGAAGTAGCTGGGACCACAGGCGCCTACCACCACACTCAGCTAATTTTTTGTATTTTTTGGTAGAGATGGGTTTCATCATGTTGCCCAGGCTGGTCTCAAAATCCTGAGCTCAGGCAATCTGCCCATCTCGGCCTCCTAAAGTGCTAGTATTACAGGCATGAGCTATTGGGCTGGTCAGGAATAACTTCTTAAATACTTATTTGGAATGATGGTACCCAACAGGTCAAAGTAAACGTATGAATTCCCTAAAACATTGCTTTAATTGATGATACTTATCAGAGTTGATAGAAACATAGCCTACAAAACCATTTTGTAAAATATTATTATCTGAAGTCTTACTCGCATTAATTTATGAAGTACATTGAAAAAATATTACAGTCAAATTTTGGAAAAGTGAGAGTGCTCTCAATTTTAATGATTCCTATTGCTAATTTGATGTTACCATTTCATAAGTGAAGATATGACATTATAGTATACAACCATGCATAACTCTTGAATAGAACTTGGTCCTGACCTAAAAGAAAAGGTGTAATAATGACAGAAAGTGCCATAAAGCTAATCTCCAAACCCCACAATCACACATTCAACAATAAGGCATCCCCTATCCATGTGAAATAAAATATTAACATAGGTAAATATGTTACCTCAAGACACAAAACAAATTCAAGGTAGATCCAGATTTGCTGGAACCTAAAACATATACAATTTGAAGGTTTTCCCTAAGGAACACAATCCCAAATTTAAAAGGAAGTCAACACAGTATTCCTGAAAGGTATTCCAGTCCCGGAAGGCTGAGTTACCCTCAAGAGCAACTATAAAGCACATCAATACCTCATACCCAACCCAAACAAAATGTAGCTCCCACTCAAGTCTCCCCGAGATGAAAAGTACAAAATACGTCCATGGCCACGCCAGTGTCACCTGACACAAGGAAAACTGTGCAGGAAGGCAAATGGGAACGGAAAGACATTCACTATTAATCCATTGCAGTTAATATACCTTACCTTTGCCAGTGTTACGGAACCATATGACCACGTGCATATATTGTTAGGCGCTGGGGTCCCTGAGGTAATGCTTCGTTAGCTTTCTCCTAACCCCACCTATGAGAAAAAGAAGGGAGGGGACTTCACAGAAGTGTAGACTGACACAACTTAAAATCATCTCTCTTCAAACAAGTAACTTCATTATTTATTTATTTATTTTAATTTTTTTTTTTTGAGACAGGATCTTGCTCTGTCACTCAGGCTGGAGTGCAGTGGCACAATCTTGGCTCTTTGCAACCTCCATCTCCCAGGCTCAAGTGCTCCTCCTGCCTCAGCCTCCCAAGTAGCTGGGACTACAGGCGCATGTGACTGCACCTGGCTAATTTTTGTATTCTTCGGTAGAGATGGGGTTTCAACCATGTTGCCCAGGCTGGTCTCAAACTCCTGACCTCAAGTGATCTACCTGCCTCAGCCTCCCAAAATGCTGGGATTACAGGCGTGAGCCACCACACCCAGCCCTATTTATTTATTTTTGAGGCAGGGTTTCACTATGTCCCCCAGGCTGGAGTGCAGTGGCACAGTCACAGCACATTGCAGCCTTCACATTCTGGGTCAAGCGATCCTCCTGCCTCAGCCTCCCAAGTAGCTGTTACTACAGGTGTGCACCACCATGACCAGCCACTTTTTAACTTTTTTGGAGAGACAGGGTCTCACTATATTGCCCAGGCTGGCCTTGAACTCCTGGGCTCAAGTGATCCTTCCACTTTGGTCTCCTGAAGTGCTGGGATCACAGGTGTGAGCCCCCAGGCCAGGTCTAAACAAGTCACTTTTAAAAACCTCAACATTGGGCACTCATGGGGATCTTGCCTTTAATACATCCCTAAACACAGAAAGTTCGAAGGCCATTGGGTACATGTCTACCTATAGGTTTTATTTAACCAGAAACATAAAAAGGAAGGTTAAAGGGAACAAGTGGATGAGAAATGGGGAGATGGACTAGAAATGTCATCTAGATATGTGGTCCTGCTAGCACAGAGATTTACAATATGCCCCAGGATCCCAGGTCTACCTGGCCCTCTTTGCTCCATCCACTGACTCAGTCACTGACCACCTAAGCAGTTGGTATGGTTACCATGGATAGGTGCCGTTGACTAAACATCCTGGGAAACTCAGACACAAGGTAGCAACCCTATCCCATGCTTGGATTAATAGCTGGGCACGGAACATTTTTTCCATCCTCAGCTATTCTGTTCTTGTCTAAATCAATTTGTTATGCCATTATGTTACAGAATGTATTCATACAGCAATTTTTGCTTACTTCTTGCCCTTCCATATGCAGTAACAGAGAGAAGTCCATCCACCACGAACTTAGCCTGAGGAGCACTGCATTCTCTAGTCACAAGTCTTCATATTGGTTTTAGAACACTGCAGCGGGTTTGCAAAGAGACTCTAAATTAAAAACAAATATGTTCCTGTGCATACACATACCCACTCACACACATACTCACAGTCACACACATACACACACACACTCACACACATACATACACTCACACATATACACACACTCACACGCATACAGACACACACATACACACACATACACACTCACATACACACACACATACACACACACACGGCAATCCTGTAGTGCCCCAAATTTCTGTATAGTAAATGCCAAAGAGAAAAACCTATGTCAAATATAAATAATTTCCTCTGGAGATATTGGAAATCCCAGGACATTCTCCAAGATTGTGTGTCTTGGTGTCTTTCCCACAGAGAAATATTAAACTGATGGCGTGGATTACACCTTCGGTGAAAGGTGAAACTGAACACCAAGGCAGCCCCTGGAGCATTAGGTTTTGATTTCTGACACCACCTGTTAGTGTAAGAATCGTAACCGCTGAGGGCACAAAATGGCTCAGAGGCAGGACTGCTAGTAAAGTTCACAAGTGACCCTGTCAGTTTTTCATTTCGGTCATTTTGCTAGGCTGACAAGGTAAAAGGACTTTAGTAAAAGGGCATCCAGTGCCACGACTGTAGATTTGTTGAATCGGGTCATATAGTTCACAAAAGGAATGGAGCCCTGGGGTCATCTGTTTATATTGACCATTTCTCTACATTTCTGAGTCGGCAACAAGCAGGCAACTGCATCATCTGCCCTCCAAATAACCACTGTCACCCCAAATACACACTTCATCCCAAAAATGTTTCATTTTTTTCCCCTTTGTGTAAAGAATCTCTGAAGTAACCAGAAGAAGCATGGTATTTTATTTAATATTCACGTAGTAGCTTGTAATGCATTTAATTGGTCAATTCTTCATCGGCCTACTTGACATCTTGTTGAAACAAGAAGTGGCTTTATAAGGTGAAAAGGAAAGAGTATGGCTTTCAGATTCAGATGACAATAGCTCCCAATGCTGAACCCTCAATTTGAAGGTTCTGTAATTTTGGAAAATCTTCTTATTCTTTCTAACTATCAGTTACTTTTTCTCTAAATAGAAATACTAATATCTCTGTTGGAGATTTGTTGGGAGGATTAAATAAATATTATCCATATAACTGGCAAATAATAAGTAGATAATAGATATTTCCATTTCACAATTCCTATGGCAGTTTTTGTGTGTGTGTATGTGCAGGATTATTTTGTGTGACTAATGACAAAATTTCCTAAGTTTTCCGCAAAGGCCTCAAATAATGCTCTCCATGAAAGCCTCTTATCAAGGCATTAAAATGATTGATTCTGGGAAAATTTGATTTTATTATTCTTAAAAGAGCTCTGTAATATGAAGTAGCTTATTTACGGAATCAAAAGATCTTCTTTTTAACTGAATTCTCTATTAGTTTTCCACATTTTGCTTGGGCCTGTTAGGTTGGGCAAATAAAATGTAGTGGAAAATAATGGAAAAATTGGAATTTGGCAAATTTTATTTGGCTTTGCTCTGTTCAAACTTACCACATAAAATCCTTCATGTCTTTTAACTCCCTTGTTGGTGATCTTTCTCCCAGATAACAGCCCTAGCTGTCTGCATTCAATTAATCCACAAGTATTTATTAAAGACTTCCACTGAGACTGTGCCATATTAAACACTGTGGGGTATGCAAGAAAAGTAAATGATGACAGATTATATAGTACTTAGTGGTTCACAAACCACAAGTAGAACCTGTCTCCTTACCTCTTAGTCTCACCTTGAAAAAGAAAATTTCCACACTCTAGGAACTTGAAATCTAGAGAAATAAGATTATCTCACTTTAATCAATTAGCAAGCAATTGATGCTTATCTATTTATTAAGTCATGTGACCTAAACTTTCTTAAACAGTTGGCCAGAAATGGGATATATCACTAGGGGTAGGGTCACCAGGAGTTACATCATGGAAATGTTTGCCTTTTGGGTGGATGTTAAAGGCAAGGAGAAAAAAAGAGTGACTGTGAAACAGTGAAAGTATGTGACTTGAGGGCAGACTGGATCACCAGATATTTATAAGGAGCCGGATGATTAATTTGGGATCAGGGAGGAGAAGGTGTGGCTAGAGACGTTGCCTTTAGCTAGATGAGAAAGGCTTGAATACGAGACTGGGCTTTATGCTGTTTCATTCTGTAAGCTGTTATGGTACCAGTTAGGGGAAAGAGGATTAGAAGGAAGAGGTTTAGAAGAAAGTAGTAAACACAATAAGATAATATTCAATATAGAAATTTTAATTTGTTTTTTGAGGGTTCACCTCTTGTTTTCCCATTAATTTACCCACTGTCTTCCTCAATATAACTCAAATAACCGTTTCACTTAACTGTCCTCTTCGTTTGGTTCAATTCATATACTTTTTGACCACCTATGATGTGCTGAACACAGTCCTAAAGAAATAAAAAGTGAGAATCAATCCGCCTTCTCAAGGAGCTCACAGTGTAGCCCGAAAGTCCTGAGACATTTTCTGGGTGTCCACAAGGTCATGATAGTATGTTATTTGCCATTTTGCCATAAACCCTGATAGCACAAAAGCAGGGGTGGGTGCAACTGCTGGCACCTGAGCACCCATGGTGGCTGTGTCACCCAACTGTACTGGTTGTTATATTCTTTTGTCAGGCAATGGCAGAAACAAAAATTGCCAATTTCACTGAAGAACATTCTCCATACAATGGTAAAAATTCTTAACCATACTAAATTTTAACAGTTGAGTAGATGTCTCTTTTTAATAATAATAATAATAAATGAGGTGAAGTCTCACTATGTTGCCTAGGCTGGTCTTGAACTCTTGGACTCAAGGGATCCTCCCACCTCCTCAGCCTCTTAAGTAGCTGGGACTATAGGCGTGCTCCAGGGACTCAGATGTCTTTTTGATATTTCCTGTGACTCACTGCATAAAGCACTTCTGCTGCACGCTGAAACACCGTGACTGTTTCAAGCTAAAGGCACCTGTGCCATTGTTTGAGTTGAACATATTGGGGCACCATTGAACACCATGTTTCACGAAACATTTTAATTAAAATGCCAAACTACAGTTAGTCCAATATGAGCGTCTGGGAGAAATATTCTCAAAATTTAACAAAATGAAGCTATCACGTTGAGAAACGCAACTGACAGTATTTGCAAATTAAAAAAATTTAACTTTTTAGGAAAACATTAAAATTTTGGAAATATTTATTTGCCATCAGTAACTTGTCAGCTTGTAAATACTTAAAGACTTTTTGGCCAGGCGCAGTGGCTCATGCCTGTAATCCCAGGACTTTGAGAGGCTGTGACGGGTGGGTCATGTAACTTCAGGAGTTCAAGACCAGCTGGGTCAACATGGCGAAATCCCATCTCTACTAAAAATACAAAAATTAGCCAGGCCTGATGGCGGGTGCTTGTAATCCCAGCTACTTGGGAGGCTGAGACAGGAGAATTTCTTGAACTCAGGAGGCAAAGGATGCAGTGAGCCGAGATTGCTCCATTGCCCTCCAGACTGGGTGACACAGCAAGACTGTCTCAAAAAAAAAAAAAAAAAAGACTTTTTGATCAGATTGGCAGTGATACTAATGACTAATTTTAAAAAGTATGTATTGTACAATAGATGTGTCAACATTCTATAGATTTACACAATTCATTAAGCCAATGTATGAAGTTATAAAATCATGCTTAAGTAAAAGACCCATTTCAAGTGCACTGTAGACCAGTGAATTTCAATGTAACAAAGTTCAAGAAATTCATTAATGTAGTTTTAAAGGTCACATTTTAACCAACCCTTAAAAAACGTTTTTATGTCAAATTTTGGTGTACTAACAAAGAATACCCACAATAATTACATAGAAAGGGACGATCATAATCTGTATGTGGGACGCCACATTTTCTTTGTATACTTCAACCAAAATAACAATACAACAGTTTAAATGCAGAGACAGCTAGAGGAATCCAGATGTAAGAGATTTGCCAAAAGCTGAAAAAAAAAAAAAAAAAAAAAAAAAAAAAAAATACTAGTCTTCTCACTTATATTTTTGTTGTTTTGGGAAATATAGTTTATTTTCATGAGACATGTAATGAGTTTATTATCATTATTTTAAAATAAATAAATATTTAAAAATTTTTCAGTTTTTATTCCTAATATGATAGATATAACCAACATAAACTAAAGTTCTTTGAGGTCCTTATTGATGTTTTAAGGGCAAAATGGATTCTGACACCAACAAGTTTGAGAACTGCTGGTCTAACCAGTCATAGGGCATCCAGGGAAGACTTTTCCCATGTTTCAGGTACTCCTTTACCCTCTGATTAATAGAAATCAGTGAAGCTCACTAATTTTCAGGGTGTAGCTATTACTCAGAATTTGCTAAGCTTCCTCCTTCTGCCATTTTTATGTCATATATTTCCCTTTCCATTCTATTTATTTAATTTCAATGACATATATGCTTTGCAGGCTTTTTTCTTTTCAATATTTTTTGAAAAATTCATCAAAATTGTTTTTATGTAGTTTTGAGGCAAATTTTCTACAAAACTTGACAGAGAAATTGGATCTCTCTCAGCTGCCATCCCACCCTCAAATTTTCAGCCCCAAAGGCAATTACTATCAAAGTTTCCAGCTGATTCTTCTGGTATTTTCCCCTATCTCTTTCCATAACACACCTATGTTATGAAGTCTTAATTTTGCAATTGTTAGCATGCTATCTACTCACTCCCCAAGTGGAAGATGAGAATCGAGCTCCTTTCACCTCCTGGTCCCTAAACCAGCCCTCTCCTTTTCCAAACACTCCTCATGTCCTCATTCTTCCCAAACCAACATTTCAGTTAGATAAAATTTAACTGCATACATTATTATACAACTATGCATGCATGACTCACAGTAAAACCATGTTGTATAGTCATCAGTTTTTCTTAATTTTTTTGTTTTCTCTAGATCAATAATTTTCATTTTCTTTCTGCTTACTTTTTTTCAGCCTCAAACTTTTCTTTACTTGCATAATCTGCTGGTGATATTGTAATCACATTAGCTGTTCTCTTGTTTTCATCTTGCTGAGGTAGTCACTCTGTTTGGGTGGTTGCTGTCCAGGCAGCTCCGTGGTGGCCATCTTGGATCTCTTCACCAGGACTCACCCTCTGGTGCTGACCCCTTGTCCTTCTCTTTTTTGTTTTTTTCCTTAGTTTGATGAGTCGCACTCTAGTAGCTTCCCCAAAAAGGGTACATGGAAGATTAAACTTCCCCAAATGTATATGCTTAAAAATACATGGATTAATACGTTATAAATGAATAAACAACAAAAAAATAGATTTCATAATTTGGAAGATAATTTCCATTTGAAAATCGTTTTACTTCAGAAATTTAAAGTCCTTGCTCTGTTGTCTTCTGCTTTCAGGACGGCTGTTGAGAGGACCAAAGCTGTTTTCATTCTTGGTTCTTTGTACAAAAACTATTTTGGTGGTGGTTTTATTTTTCAGGAAATTTTTGAGATCTTGTCCTTGACCCCACTACTAAAAATTAGTGTGCTTTGGGAATGTATTTCAGTTTACTGTATGGATATTTGTGAATTCTTCACACCTAAACATTTTCTTTAATTATTTTGTTTGATGATTTCTTCCCTGCTAGTTTCTCTCAGGTCTCTCTTCCCATGATTCCTTTTACTTATTTTATTTTATCTTATTTTTAATTTTTATTTGATTTTACTTTTTTTATGGAGACAGAGCCTTAATGTCACACAGGCTGAAGTGCAGTGGTGTGATCCTGGCTCACTGCAACCTCTGCCTCCTGGGTTCAAGCAATTCTCCTACCTCAGCCTCCTGAGTAGCTGGGACTACAGGGGCACGCCACCATGCGTGGCTAATTTTTTGTATTTTGGTAGAGACGGGGTTTCACCATGTTACCCAGGCTGGTCTTGAATTCCTGAGCTCAGGCAATCCACCCACCTTGGCCTCCCAACATGCTAGGATTACAGGCCTGAGCCGCCATACCCAGCCATCCCATGATTCTTTTAATCAGATATTGGACCTTTTGCAGTGGTCCCTTACTTTTTAAAAAAGCATTTTTCTCCTATTTTGCATTTTTGTCATTTTGATTTTAGTTTGTGGAGATTTCTTCAAGTTTATCTTCCAATTTTTGTTATTTTTTATTCCTTGCTGTTTTATTTTTTAATTTCAAAGAACTCTTTCTTATTCTCTGAATAATGCTTTCTTAGTATCATCTTCTTTTTTCTCATGGGAATAATGCTTCTCTTATCTCTCATGAGATTTTGAAGTATTTTTCTGCCTCAGTATTTCTCTTTTCTTTGTTTTGCCTTTTGGTTAGCTTGCTCGGAGCTTTGTCTCTAATCTTAGAGGATTTCCTCAGATGTTTGCTGATTGATGCCTGGTAATCTGTGGGTTGTATTCAAAATTAGAGCTTGCTGATTGATGCCTGGTAATCTGTGGGTTGTATTCAAAATTAGAGCACTCAAAAACTTACTTGAAGGGCAAGACTAGTAAGTAGACTTCCTGGTTGTGGAATGCACTGCAGAGTGATCTAATTTGGCTCTTTATTTGGGAAGGCTCCAAAGCCAGTATCATTAGGCCTTTTTATCCCCTCATGGTGCTAATAGATTTCCCAAGGAAGGCTCATCTTCTGCCTAGCTGCAGAGTTCTAGGGGCTGAGTTGGGGAGGAAGTCTGGGGATTTCACTATTCAAACATTGGCTCCATTACCTTAGCACATGACCTCACTTTTAACTGGTGTGCTATGTTCCTCTGTGCCCGGCCTAAGTGAATATTCTTTATAAAGCTACTTGAGGATATTGGAATCTAATAACAGAAAGAAATGGAGTTTGATAATAAATGATGGCTAACACCAATCTCTCATTATTTTCAGTATTTACTGAGTACACATTATTAGGATATGCTCTACTAGAAACTCTTAAAAACTGTAAAGAGGTGTTAGAAAGCTAATTTTTGTCATATCTTAGAAAAATAAATTCAAAAGGGAAAATAAGAGCCAAAGGCTATTAAATCAAAGGTGACTAAAATATCCTGGCAATTAAAATCTGCCTACTCTGTGGGAATTATGAATTGACTGCAGTTTTTGCATCTGTTTCCAATCATGCTATTCTCCAAGGATAGCTGGGGTGAGTGGCTAATGGATAACATACTTTACATATCTTTCCAGTATAAATTTTTTAAACTCTCAAATTATTGAAGGTCCATTTTTCACTTATCACTCTTGATGTCCTGATAAATTTCTCTTAACTACATCATCTACATCCAAAATATGCATGATACCAACATTCCCCAGTGTGAACACTCAATACTAGTTAATGCACAATTTTCATTTTGATCCTCAGAAGCAGCAAGAGGGCACACTGAGCACTGCTATACTTTCATTTTATCTGATTCAACTCTGACTTTGTCCTAAACATTTTTTTGTTTTTAACAAATATTTGAATTATTTACACCAATTTTAGAAACCAAATCTA
>NW_012117377.1:2381717-2390516 GCF_000951035.1 Colobus angolensis palliatus | reverse complement strand
TTCACCATGTTGGCCAGGCTGGTCTTGAACTCCTGAGCTCAGGTGATCCGCCTGCCTCGGCCTCCCAAAGTGCTGAGATTACAGGTGTGAGCCACCGCACCTGGCCTAGAGACCTCGTCTTTACTAATAAATAAATAATAAAAGAGGAATACAGTGTGATGCAGAGTGGAAGGCAATACCCTAGTGCATGCAGCATCCAAGTCAGGAGTTGATGATCCAAGCAACCCCAGAAGCTGGAGGCTTTGCTGAGGTCGCAGAATGCCAACAAGCCCCTCAGCTACTCACAGCTGATTGCTCACTCTTGAGTAGAGGTTTCGTTCATATGTACCTAGGATTTACTTTTCACTTTCACTTTTGTTTTCCTGGTCTGTGTATTGTAAATCAGATTCTCATTCTCCATGAACCTGTGGAGTATTTTCCATGGAACTTTATGAGGAGAATTAAGATAACCAAACTCTGTAAAGATAAGAGTTCAGCTGTTATCCATTGAGGAATATGAATTCTGCTTTGGATTATTTATACATGCATGCACAGGATTTCATTATATTTCTCCACGTATGTTTCATCTCAATTGGACTCAGAAGTATTCGTTATATAAATGAGCCATGGCGAGCTGGAGACCTCACACTGCATTAAACATGAAGTGTTAACCGTTTAAAGTGTGTGAGCTTCTCTATGATTGTTAATTGGGATCTTGTGCCTAATTAAATGTGGAGACCTGTCATGCTGTGTCAACATCCATATTTCATGCTCAGTTGATATTTTTATGCATCTGACAAGTTGATGAGTATGTAGGGACCATGAGTGAGGATATCAAAAGAAATTCATATAACTTGACTCCTAGGAAGTGAGGAAATGGCAATGAAAATTGCATATATTATTTGCCCTGTGATCTTGAAAACTGCACACAGCTCAAATGCAAGAGATTCGGAGAATAACTTAGCTTCCCATACTCAGACTAGCTTCCCCTTGTAAGCAATAGAATGGTGAGGCTGGCAATACCTTTCTTCTGCTTATGCTAACTCTCTCGATAAAACCCATTGACTTTGCGTAGCTTCACCCAATGTCTGAAAAGACCAGCTGTCTCACTTCTAATTCTGGGTTTACTTTCAAAGTCTTTGTGATTTCTGATAGACTTCTGATGCCCCCGATCAAAGCATGCTGAGATCAGGTTGCCATATACAATTTCCAGTACAGAGTTTCTGCCAGAAATACCACTGAATTCCTTTCTTAAAAGACACTTTCCTGGTACTTAAGGCAAGTAATGTGAAAGAAAGGGACGAAAGACTTAAAATGAGATTAAGAGGCTTCAGATATTTAGAATGTGATCAACTACTCTTAATATTTATGGACCACTACACAAGAGAAGAAGAGCTTAATAATTAGGCTGGGCGCCGTGGCTCACGCCTGTAATTCGAGCACTTTGGGAGGCCGAGGCGGACGGATCACGAGGTCAGGAGATCGAGACCATTCTGGCTAACACAGTGAAACCCCATCTCTACTAAAAATACAACAGATTAGCCAGGCGAGGTGGCGGGCACCTGTAGTCCCAGCTACTCAGGAGGCTGAGGCAGGAGAATGGCGTGAACCTGGGAGGCGGAGTTTGCAGTGAACCAAGATCATGACACTGCATTCCAGTCTGGGCGATAGAGCAAGACTCTGTCTCCAAAAAAGAAAAAAAAAAAAAAAGAAAGAACGTTTTAATGTTGTATCACCTTACATATGCATGTTTCAAGAACTTTCAACTATAGCATCTTCTAAGATGCATCCCCATACCAAAATCGGTTAGAAGGACGTTATCGTTCTGCCTTTATACCTAATGAATCTGAGGTTCAGAAAGGCTGAGTCTTGCATCAGTATCTAGACAGCAGGTCTACAAGACCAGATCTCCTGACACCTGCCCTAAAGTTTTTCATGCTCCAGCAAAAACTGCCTTTCAATTTAAAACATTTTAAAAGATAGGGTCTTGCTCTGCTGGAGTGCAGTGGCCCAATCACAGCTCACTGTAATCTCAAACTCTTGGGCTCAAGCGGTCCTCCCATCTCAGCTTCCCAAGTAGCTAGAACTATAAGCGTATACCACCATGGCTGGCTAATTTTTACTTGTTTACTTTTTTATTTTTTGTAGAGACCATCACACTATGTTGCCCAGCTGGTCTCAAACTCCTGGCCTTACCGACTCACCCACCTCAGTCTCCCAAAGCATTGGGATTACAGGCACAAGTTTCTGTGCCCAGCCGAAATTGTCTTTGTATATAGGGAGATGTGTTTTTTAGAAAATGAAAGGTCCCTAAAAATTGGATATGGCTTTCAAAGATAACAATAAGAAATTCCTTTAGTTGAGTGTCTTTGATTTAGTTGATTGCTGAAGGCAGAGGACTGAATTAGGTATCATCTCACCATCACTTATACCCAAGGATCATAATATTACTGCTACAAGAAAAATCTGTGTTCTCGGCCGGGCGCAGTGGCTCAAGCCTGTAATCCCAGCACTTTGGGAGGCCGAGACGGGTGGATCACGAGGTCAGGAGATCGAGACCATCCTGGTCTACACGGTGAAACCCTGTCTCTACTAAAAATACAAAAAACTAGCCGAGCGAGATGGTGGGCACCTGTAGTCCCAGCTACTCGGGAGGCTGAGGCAGGAGAATGGCGTGAACCCAGGAGGCGGAGCTTGTAGTGAGCTGAGATCCGGCTACTGCGCTCCAGCCTGGGCGACAGAGCGAGACTCCGTCTCAAAAAAAAAAAAAAAAAAAAAATCTGTGTTCTCTATGGAGGGTCATCCAGTGTATGAAGTAGGTAGAGTAAGAGAAATTTATGAGAGACACTGTGGTTCAATGGAGAGTGTTGGCTTCATAGTCCTCGGTTATTCACTAAAATTAGGTATAATCTTAGACACACCCTCTTATTTGCAGAAGTTACACTTTCCCTTTCTATAAAATTTGTAAGGAAGGTTGGCATAATCTCTAAGATCCCTTCTTTCTCTAAGAAACTATGACTTTCTGAGGTTCCTCCTCCCTTCTCCATTAATTCAACACATTTTTGTCTTCACCAACAGCTGGACTCAGCATTTAGGAAGGCAAAAAGAAAGAAAAGAAACAGAAGATCTTATTTCTGTGGGTTTTTTCATTCTTATTTGTGCTTACATTTTAAGTGTGCCTCATTCAATAGTTCATTTAAAAAATAGGTAAACTAAAAAAAAAAAAAAACCAAAAAAAAGTAAACTAGACCGGGCATGGTGGCTCATGCCTGAAGTCTGAGCACTTTGGGAGGCCAAGGTGAGGAGTTTGAGACAAGCCTGGCCAAAATGTGAAGCCCTGTCTCTACTACAAATACAAAAATTAGCCCAGTGTGGTGGCATGTGCCTATAGTCCCAGCTTCTGGGGAGGCTGAGGCAGGAGAACTGCTTGAACCCAGGAGGCACAGGTTGCAGTGGGCCAAGATTGCACCATTGCACACCAGTCTGGGCGACAGAGCAAGACTCCATCTCAAAAAAAAAACAACAACAACAAGGTAAACCTATTTGATAGGTAAACCTAATGGTAATTAGACCTCAATACTGAAAATGCATAGTTTTCACTGAACTCAGTTTCCATGCAAATCAATTTTCATTTTCAGATGTCAGGGGTTTGAGATCCCCAGTCATTCCATTCCCAAGAACCAGTGTTTCATCTTACTTTGAACCCTCATGGAGAAGATCCAAATGCAGAGTCTATTTCAGTGCTAAAGCAGACTCTGTGCTTGGATCAGCTCCACAGAAAGCATGGGGAAGACGAGAAACCAGCTCAATTTCAGAATGCAACAGTATAAATCAAATTTAAGAACATCCAGAGATATTTAGCCCAGGACAGAAAACTTTAAATGGGTTCTTTGTGGCCATAAAAAGTTCTTTTTTCAAAATTATTCCTTTTAATTCCAAGTTTCCATCCTAATTGGTCTTCATGATTTTGCTATAGTAATTGCAATCTGTCCAAATAACAAAGGGTGTATTTTAAAGAATGTGGGCTGGGGATGCTTGCAAATGTCCATTGATTGCATATGTCAGCACAATATATGCTTTTGATCATTCATAATAGCAATATTCAATGAAAGACATTTTGAATTAGTCCACTTGTAACAAAAATATTATTTAAATCTTTTCAGACTATCCCAACGGATCAGTAGCCAATGCTAATATAGAAAAGGAAATGTCATTACAAAGCAAGAAAATCAGAGTATAAATTGACTACTGAAGATACTTAATAGAGTTCTATTTCCACCTGCATTTTTAATGCAAAACAGTTGATGCTACATTGTGTCCTATTTAATTTCCCCACTACTCCCCACGTACCGCTGCACGGAATCTGATCATTCTACCTTTTGTTATGCTGTCCTCCTTCCTGGATCACACTCACCTTCACTCAGTCTTCTGAGCATTGTTGGAGAAGAGCAGGACATTGTGCCAGGAGTTTGTTTGTTTGTTTGTTTTAACAAATCATTAATCTGTAAATCCGCCTGAGTTAATTGGGGGTTTCGGCAAATGACTAGTTCCCCTAATAATCAGTGCCCCTGGCTGGGTGAGGTGGCTCCCACCTGTAATCCCAACACTTTGAGAGGCCGAGGTGGGTGGATCACCTGAGGTCGGGAGTTTGAGACCAGCCTGACCAATATGGAAAAATTCCATCTCTACTTAAAATACAAAACTGGCCAGGCATGGTGGCCCATGCTTGTAATCCCAGCTACTAGGGAGGCTGAGGCAGGAGAATCGCTTGAACACAGGAGGTGGGAGATTGCGGTGAGCCGAATTCGCGCGGAGCGGAGATCGCGCCGTTGCACTCCGGCCTGGGCAACAAGAGCAAAATTCCGTCTCAAAAAAAATAAAAAATAAATAAAAACAATCGGTTCCCCTGACACGGCATTCCCTCGAATAAACAATAGTAACTTTTGACTTCTTCCTCCATCCTTTCTACTCCTACTTGCCTCATCCGTGGTAGAAGCAGGTGCCGGAACTGGCTAACAGTCTATGCCCTGGCTTGTGATTCTAATTCATCCCTTAATCATTCCTTATGTTGCCTACAGAGTCTGTTCTAGGTGATCCACTCCTGATGGCCACACTGGTTTTCATACATGGAGATCTGGACCTTCCCCTTTCTGCCTTGCCAACTCTGTGTGACTCAGAGCCACATCTTTCTCACTGTCTCCAAGCACATCACCATAGCTTCAGGGATCTCTCATTCTTCAGTGTTATCTCAGAGAAGAAGCTGTAGCTCCTCTTCTCTAAGACCAAGGCCTTTCCAGATGTCTCAGTTCCATGGAACCGCCACCTTCTTTTGAATTCTACATTTTCTGATGCACCTGTTTTTTGTGGGTGTCTTCAACCTTTGATTCTGTATTGGGTTTTACCTTGTGAATCTGCTCAAACCTTCTATCTAAAAACAAAAAGTCCCTTTCCTTGGCTCTGCTGGGATTTATCTCTTTTTGGTTTAACCAATTAATGTATTATCTTCACCCTACTCCTGTTCTCTATCACTTTTTGCTTTCTTTCTTTCTTTTTTTTTTGAGATGGAGTTTCACTCTTGTTGCCCAGGCTAGAGTGTAATGGTGTAAGCTCAGCTCACCACAACCTCTGCCTCCCAGGTTCAGGCAATTCTCCCGCATCAGCCTCTCGAGTAGCTGGAATTAGATGCATGTGCCACCACACCTGGCTAATTTTTGTATTTTTAGTAGAGGTGGGATTTCTCCATGTTAGCCGGGCTGGTCTCGAACTCCCGACCCCAGGTGATCCACCTGTCTTGGCCTCCCAAAGTGCTGGGATTACAGGCGTGAGCCACTGAGCCCGGCTTTGCTATACTTCTTAATAGTCTGATCTGAATTTGGGTGATTCCTTGACTGGATCTGTTTTCAGTGGTTACCAATGTCCTCTTAAATGCCAAACCCAGAGATCTATTTTTGTTTAGTCATTATCCTCCTGGATTACTCAATAGCTTCTCCTAAAATCTCTTTCTTTATTTAGTTTCTAGGATTCTACATGGATCTAGCTCTTTTTTTACCTTGAACTTTTCTTTCAAACCAAGGTTGTTCATTTTCCTTTTTTTCTCCCTCATTCTTTCCTTCAACCTGAGGGTTCATTATTCACAGCCTCCGCCACTTCCCTTTTTTTCTCCCTCAGGAATTTCATCTATTTTCATGGTTCAAAAGAACACCTTTCCCAAATCTTCAGTCTTGAACTCACTCTTTATCTTTACCCTCAATTAGATACCTCTTTCTAAAGTCCTGTGATTACTTCAGACTGTCAACATCTTAAACTGGACTCATATTTTTAGCCAAAACCAGTTTATACTTTATAGGTATAACTGAAAACATCACTGTTCCATCAACCCAAATCTAAAGATTTTGAACAAGGTCTTTCTGCACAAAAATAATACAATATATACTTAAGTATGATAAGAGGACTATGTGCAAAAGTTCTAAGGAATATGGTTGACTAAGAAATTAAATCTGAAGCATTGGAAAAGATATGGGGAGTTGTTTAAGAGGAAAATTTTGAGTCTTGTAAGATTGAGCAGCCAAGATCCTATTTCTATGTGATTTATTTATTAATTAATTTATTATTAGTATTTTTCTGAGACAGAGTCTTACTCTACAGCCCATGCTGGAGTGCAGTGGTGCAATCTTGGCTCACTGTAATCTCTGCTTCCTGGGTTCAAGTGATTCTCCTGCCTCAGCCTCCTGAGTAGCTAGGATTACAGGTGCGTACCACCACACCTGGCTAATTTTTCTTTCTTTTTTTTTTTTTAATTTTTAGTTGAGATGGGGTTTCAACATGTTGACCAGGTTGGTCTCAAACTCCTGAGCTCGGATGATCCACCCACCTCAGTCTCCCAAAGTGTTGGGATTACAGGTGTGAACCACCACGCCCAGCCGAGTCTTTGTCTGTACTGATTTATCACTGCTACCTTCCTTTCTCTTTCTTCTCCCATCAAATAACATATTTAGTATTCTCTCATGCATTTACTTACTTTTTCAATAGCTGGCAAGTCAGCATTTTCTCTGCTTGTGCCTGACTTCTTCTGGGTGGTTTTTAACACATATAATAAGTGGATAGATTTAATATCTCCCAAGGATATTTCTGTTCCCAGATTTCCCCCTAAACTACCATATTAATGTTCTTAAGACATCTCTTCATGCACATCAAAGCTGTGCTAAAAAGCTTTTCATTTATCAAGATCAAATCCAAATTTCTTTGTCTGGCATTGGAGATTCTTAAAAGTTTGAATCCCCTCTTCTCCACCTCTATCCTCTATTCCCTCTTCACATCCATCTTTATAACTTCCATTCTTTTTTTTTTTTTTTTTTTGAGATGGAGTCTTGCTCTGTCACCCGGGCTGGAGTGCAGTGGCACGATCTCAGCTCATTGCGACCTCTACCTCCTGGGTTCAAGCGATTCTCCTGCCTCAGCCTCTTGAGTAGCTGGGACTCCAGGCAAATGCCACCATGCCCAGCTAATTTTTTGTATTTTTAGTAGAGATGGGGTTTCACGGTGTTAGCCAGAATGGTCTCGATCTCCTGACCTCATTATCCACCCACCTCAGCCTCCCAAAGCGCTGGGATTACAGGCATGAACCACTGTGCCCAGCCTCCATTCATATTTTTACATCAAAAGACTCTTCTCCTATCTACTCCTTCTTTTGTAACTGTGCTATGTGCATTCAAACTTTCAAAGCATTCCTTCACCCTTCTTGCCAAGAATACCCTTCTTCATCTAGCATAGCCTTTACTGTAAATCCCTTCCTTCCTGTTAAGGCCAAGCTGGGCACCACATCCCTCATTAGGCCACCTACAATGTTCTCGGTCTTCAGTGTCTTCTCTCTTGTCTGAATTCCTGCAGGACTAATCGTCTATTCTCTTCCATTAGCAATTTCCATGTGATATCCAGTGTTCCTATGTATTTTTACACATGTAAGCAAACATTCTCTTTTTTTTTTTAACTAAATGATAAGTCCTTGAAGAATAAGTTACCTCTTCGTGTTACTGACATATAAGATGCTAACATTTAGTGAAGTTTAACACACTTGCCTGTGTTGACAACTCCTTCAATCAGATAAAAATTTCATTTTCTCTCTCATTCCCAAAAGATACCATGGACAGTGTCAACATATTGCAGTACATTTTACCATGGAGGCTCGCTCTGTTGCCCAGGCTGGAGTGCAGTGGCAGGACCTCCGCTCACTGCAAGCTCCGCCTCCCGAGTTCATGCCATTCTCCTGCCTCAGCCTCCCGAGTAGCTGGGACTACAGGCGCCCGCCACCACACCCAACCAGTTTTTTGTATTTTTTAGTAGAGACAGGGTTTCACTGGGTTAGCCAGGATGGTCTCGATCCCCTGACCTCGTGATCCGCCCATCTCAGCCTCCCAAAGTGCTAGGATTAAAGGCTTGAGTCACCGTGCCCGGCTGCAGTACATTTTAAAAACTCTGAAACTAATGTGTATCTTTCAAATACAGATATAGTTAGTATCATTTGCAAGCTTCTCTGTAGTCCATACCTCTACAGAATTTAGTTCAATCTAACAACTACGTGTAGATTGCTTGTTATGTGCAAAACTCTAGGTAGGAACATGGCAGAGGCAGAGATAATATGATGAAGTCTTGCTCTTGAGGAGTTTTGACCTTGTAGTGACATGCGCATGTTCCCATCCTCTAGTGCTGGGTGTGAGTGAAGTTGTGAGACATACACAAAGTGGTTAATGCAAATGATTAAGCAACAAAATCTTTCTTTCTTTCTTTCTTTCTTTCTTTCTTTCTTTCTTTCTTTCTTTCTTT
>NW_012117377.1:2371030-2381285 GCF_000951035.1 Colobus angolensis palliatus | reverse complement strand
TCCGCCTGCCTCAGCTTCCCAAAGTGCTGGGATTACAGGCATGTGCCACCGTGCCTGGCCAGCAACAAATTCTGCTTAGAGAAATTGGAAGAGTTTGTGGAGAAATTAGCAAGAAAATTAACAGTTGTTAATCCATTCTGTATTAAACATTATTTATTCATCCTTAAAATAATAACTAATCTGCGTTACTTGATTAAACAACTTAGAATTTTTTGTTTCATCTTGTGCAAAGCAGCGGTGCTCTGGATGCACCAAAGGGAAATATAATTCTGAGGATATAGGAAAAAATCAACTGAAATACGCTCTTCCTGTTCTACTCTCACTCAGTTGCTCAATGTTACACTCTGATGCCAGACGTGTGGGGCTTTTCCCCACAGACCAAGCAAGCAATCAGTTCTGCAGTGAGCACTAACTGGGTGCCCTCTAACTCAATTCAATTCTGACACTATCTACCTGGAGATAGCATCAGATCCCACAGGGTGAGGGCTCAATCCCACAAGACAGTACCCCCTTTCTGAGGCCAAGCATTAAGTCCTGTGTTGTCTTACCTGTGCTCCTGTGCTCCTGACCCATCATTTATAAATTGCGGGTCAACTAATCTTGCTACAGCAGCACACAGAACTCAGGGAAACACTTTACTTACATTTACTGGTTTATTTGAAAGGATGTAGATGAAGAGACATATAGGACAAGGCATGCAGGAAGAGGCGTGGCGCTTCCATGCCCTCTCTGGGCACCATTCTCTAGGAAACTCCACATGTCCAACTATCCAGAAGCCCTAAGAACCCCTTTTGGGGGATTTTGTGGAGGCTTAATTACATAAGCATGATTGATTAAGTCACCGGTCATCGGTGATGAACTTAACCTTCAGCCTCTCTCCCCTTCCCAGTGGTTGGAGGACGGGGCTGAAAGTCCCAACCCTCTAATCCTGCTGTGGTCTTTCCATTGACCAGCCACCATCCTGAACCTATCCAGGATCCTCCACCCATCAGACAACATCAGCAGACAGAAAGATCCTTATCATTTTGGAGAGCCCAAGGATTTTAGGAGCTGTGCATCAGGAAACTGGGAGGAAGACCAAGTATGTATTTCACAATATCACAATATCATTTGATCTTATTTTTTCTCTTTATGAAATGAATTGGTGTGAGTAACTTGAGTTTTGAACTTTGAAAATTGAGAATTTTCACAGACTGAAAGAATGAGAAGATCCAGAGAGGCGTGATAGTTGAGTTCTTTGTAACATATATGTAAATTATACATAAAACAACATTGGCTTTGTAGATAGAGAAAGGCAACAGAGTAGTAGCAGTCAAGATACTGAAATCACATATTTTGAAACTCCAAAGATCACAAAAGAAATGAAGTGAAAGAGATGTGTGAAGAGGTGTGGACGACTTTGAAAATGGTTAAAAACAGAGGAATGAAATCATTTTTCTTATAAATAGAAATCACATAGCCTTGATTGATATAAAGAGTTTTTCAAGACACAGTTGGAGTATTTTGAATACACTTGTTCCTTTGTAGCCATCGAGGTTGGTTCTAGGACCTCATCTCTCAGTGATACCAAAATCGGTGGATTCTCAAGTCCTTCATATAAAATGGCCTAGTATTTGCATATAAGCTATGCGCAGTCTTTCTTCCACTTTAAATCACCTCTAGATTACTTATAATATCTAACACAGTGTCTATACATCACTTCATTCGCATGGATTCAAGGTAGTACTTGATGCACAGCAAACTCAAGTTTTGCTTTTTATAACTGTGGAATTTTCCTGAATATTTTTGATCTGAGGTTGGTTGAACCCATGAATGCGGAACCCGTAGATATGGAGGGTCACCCTTTAGTTCTGTGCTTGTTTCCATCGAAAAACAAATAGTATACTTTTAAAATTATAATAGTCTCACATTATATAGGGCATTTCTCTTAAGATATCAAGTGTCAAAAAAAGCGTTAGACCTACGTATCAATCCCTTTTGAAATATAATTACTTAGTAATTTCTATAAAAGATCAATGTCAAGGTAGGTTTAATATAGTAAGCTGCCCTTGATGGTGTATTTTGTGTTTACATCAATTTTTTAGAAGGTATGCCTTGTTCCTAAAACTAAATAGCATTTTTTTGTGGGAATTGTTAGACTCCTTACCTGGTATGGTTTGGCTGTGACCCTCCCAAATCTCACCTTGAATTGTAATAATCCCTATGTTTCAAGGGCAAGGGCAGGTAGAGATAATTGAATCATAAGGGCGGTTCCCCCCAGTGTTATCATGGTAGTGAATAAGTCTCACCAGATCTGATGGTTTTATAAAGGGGAGTTCCCCTGAACAAATTCTCCTGCTTACCACCATGTAAGATGTGACTTTGCTCCTCATTTGTCTTCTGCCTTGGTTGTGAGGCCTCCCCAGCCGTGTGGAACCGTGAGTCAATTAAACCTCCTTCCTTTATAAATGACACAGTTTCAGGTATGTCTTTTTATTAGCAGCATGAGGACAGACTAGTAGATTACCTAACACATTTTACAGTGCATTTTCTCTGATTACTGTCCTCGGCTGTAGAGCAGTCTTAAAGTGAAGCAAGCCCGTCCCTAGCCTTAGGTGATTCACAATCTGATGGGGGATATAACATAATAGTCAAATAATCATGACAGAGTGATCTAGGAAATGCTTTTGAAACCTCAGAAGGAGAGCAGCCTAGGACATTTTGGGAGGCTTCCCAGAGGAATTGATATTTTAGTGGGATCTTGACAATGGATAGGAAGGAAAGCAAGAGGCTTCACAAAGAAGGTGATATTTTTTGGTGGGATCTTACAGAACTTCTAAGAGTGGAGAGAGTGCTTTCTTTTTCAGAGAGGATCAAATAATTTTGCAAGAACCTTCAATGTACTAGGAGGCTTTAATATACCTTGTGAGATAAAAACCTGATAAGCACAAAATATTACAGTATCTTCGTCTCAAATCAGAAGCATAGCAAAGTTTCACGGCAGATTAGCTTGATTCGTAATCTTCTTATGCCAAACCATCAGATAATTCAAATTCTGTCAAAACCGAGTGAAAAAAAATCCAAAGTGTGACCAAGCCTTCTGAGAAAAATATATCAGCTCCTTAGATATTAAAATGATGAATCAATTACTGTGGATTTGTTAGAGATATCTCTGAATTCCACAGGTCTGGAGAGATGTGATCAGGTGGCACATCTTATCTATGTTTTCTCAATTTTGATGTTATTGACAAGGGACAGGATGGTGTTTTGTTGTGGAGGATTGTCTTGTGCATTGCAGGATGTTCAGCATCCTCCCTGGCCTCAACCTTCTAGGTTTCAGTAGCAGCCCTCATATTGGCGATGGCCAAAAATGCCTTCAAACATTGACAAATGTCCCCTGAGGGGCAAAATCACAACCAGTTAAAAACCATTAATGTCATCAATATATCGTTTCCTCTCCCAGAAATGGAGTCCAGAGTAGAGACGTGGAGATATGAGTGATAAAGACAGTGATGGCATTGCTCACAGCCAACTGTGTACTGCCATTCTGGATTCTCTGCACCCAACCTAGGACCAGTGACACAAACTGGCCCTTTATGACTTTTGCCTGAGTGGTTCCCTCAGATTCAGAAACAGAAATCCAAGCCACTTCCTTGTCTTGCTGGAAAGAAGACATTGCATCAGTTCTTCAATTTATGCCCAGTTTGAGAATTCATCAGTATACTTACTCCAAAAAGAAAAAAAATTCTTACCATGTACAACGTGTAAACATGGAAAAAAAAATCCAGGGAAAAAAGACCCTTGAAATTTTTGGCCCACTGAGGGTTAGTGCAACCAAAAGAAAAGTAGATCCATCAAGGGAAACATGATTGACGCAAAAGACAGCAGTAAAATGAAACCCATCATCATATTCTAGGAAACCAATCAGTCTTTGAACGTGGCAAGTACAGGAGAAAATGTAAGATAGTGAACAGAAGAGAAGTGGGAAGTGAGTTAGCCAGAAGGCACTGAAAATTTGGCTAAAGAGAATGTCCCACAAGCAAAGGACCCTTGGCCGTTTTTCTAGGGCCCCTGGCCAGTCCTATTGTTCCCAAGGCTTTGGCATGTTGAACTGAAGGGCAGCTCCAGTCTTGCCCTGTGTTCTTTCAATCCACTGGATCAATCCGTGGACCCTGTGGGGCTCCTCTCCTTAGTTCTGAGGCCATGCGATCTGGAAGCATCAACGTTCATTTCGACTCAGACTTTTAAGAACGGTGAAAAGGCAACCTGCTATTATTCAAGCTGATCCCACCCTTTTATCCCAGGGAAGTTTCAAAAGGGTTTATGGCCAAGATATTAAATTTCTCTTAGTATTCACCATTGGTGTGAGCCAAAGAGAAGGCAGGGTATTCCACAGGATATTCCAGATTCTTTCAATCTGGAAAGCCAAACTAGGAAGATGTCACAAAAGCAGAACAAACAGGAGAGTTCTGAAAATCATTGTTGGGTAAGGTCTGGAATGCTGGAAGGCGACAAACTGATTAATGAGTGCCATCTCTCTCCTTAGTAACTATCTTCTTTTAAGAAGTACTATCCAGCGGGCGTGGTGGCTCACACCTGTATTCCCAGCACTTTGGGAGGCTGAGGCTGGCAGATCATGAGGTCAGGAGATCAAGACCACCTTGGCCGACATGGTGAAACCCTGTCTGTACTAAAAATACAAAAATTAGCCGGGCTTGGTGGTGCATGCCTGTAGTCCCAGCTACTCGGGAGGTTGAGGCAGGAGAATTGCTTGAACTCAGGAGGCAGAGGTTGCAGTGAGCCGAGATCGCGCCACTGCACTCCAAACTGGCGACAGAGTGAGACTCCATCTCAAAAAAAAAAAAAAAAAGTACCATTCTTCTTTTGGCTTATGTACTGTTTGTGTTCCTTGCTGATAATGGTAGTGATTCTAGTCTTACTAGAACAGAATCTGTCAGTTCAGTTTTAAACCGATATGTGCTCTAGGAAACAGCCCATTCAAGGACAAATCCCCTGATCCTGTTTTGTTTGTTTTCTTGGTCCTAGCCATGTTTTTCTCCCCTCTTCACTTGGCAGCAATTGAAGGACTCACGATGCTCCTTTATCCCCCCTTTTGGAGAAGGAGCTCTTCAATGCAATAAGTTAGTCTAGACAAAGAAAATTAGGGCAATTAGTAGAAAGCTAGCAAATGTGCTGTGTAGGAGGTTCTGTCATTACGGACCCTCACTCAGGCTCCTGTGGTTTGGTGTGTGTACAGAATGATAGTTCTGGGTTTCCTCTCTGCAGAGAGGAATAAAATAATACTGGGTTTCAATTAAAGACATAACTGCAATTTAGTCAGGAGCATAGGAACAGAGTGGCTGTCAGCTATGCCAAGCTAATGTCATAACAGAAAATCTCAGCACATAGCAAGGGATCCTGAGGCATCTGAGTTACCGCAGCCCTCATACTCAATAAGACACCAAGACCAGCAATTAGAATGCAGACAGAACAAATATTTACATTTTGAGAAAACAAAAGAGGAGGCATCAACAACAGAATGAATCAAAAGCCACAAGGTCTCAGATGTGGGCAAGCAAAGTGTTGCTGTCAGTGTGAAGCAGGAAGGCAGGATTGGTTTCCAGTATTTGCAATTCAGAGATGTAGATTACTGGAAAATTCACAATCACATTGCAGTGTAAAATCCCCACTCCATCCGTGTTACCCAGAGTTGAACATGAGGAGTCAATTGCCCTTTTCCTCCTTCTACCTTCTATGAGCTCCAAGTCATTTCTTCGTGTGTATATGGATTATGTGTTCCAGAGAGCCTGGATACGTTATTTCGAGCCTTTCAAAGTCCTAGAAGTGCTCATGCATTTAAAAAACTGTATTTCAACTCAGAAATTTCTTTTGTTAAGAAGCTCGGTGTTCTGAATGATCAGCAGGTATAGTAAAATCTAGTCACAGAAGAAAAATTAGGACTTTGGGAAGGGGATGTCCAGGAAGGGAAAGAGATGTGTGGCTCCCCTCTCATCTCAAAGTAGTAAGTACATATTTTTCTCTTTTGTTTAATTTTATAGATGGGTCCCTCATGCAAGCTCAGGGAGTGGATCCTGAGTAGGGGACAAAATCCTGGCTGGTTAGGCACATCATAGCAAAGAGACTTGTCACCACCAGGAAGACCCTAAGCCAGCCATTGTAACTGCAGTGAGGCACTTGGTTTTGACCAATTTGGCATGCATAGGGCTACTATAAGAAATCCATAAGGGATGACAAATAAGGATGGGATGACAAATAAGGATGGGATGACGGGGGCCTGGTTAGTGAGGAAAAGTTGCTCAGTGGACAAGGCTTGGCTTTAACATGGCAAATGATGCTGACTTTCCCCTTCCTAATGTCTCTAATTCTGAAATTCTATAAGCATGAGATGGTGTCTCAGCCCCTTTTGATCTACATCAACCCATGGTGGATGTCTGCCATGTACTTGGCATCAGTACTTGGGAAAATGACTTGGCTGCCAATTATCTGATGCTGTTATTTCATTTCTAAAATGCAATATCTAGAAATTGTTCATTTGAGAGACATTTCAAAGCATTTGTAGCCAACGTGCCAAGTTTCTGATTCATTTTGGGAGAGACACCCACACATACTATTTCACTCAATTCAGTGTTTTGTAAATAACTAGTATTAGTCGAGTACATACAGTTTACCAAACATGGTTCTAAAAAGTTTTTTGTTGTTGTTATTGTTTTAGTTTACTTTTTCTTTTATTTTTTTTTTGGAAAGTATTTGGCTCTGTCGCCCAGTTTGGAGGGCAGTGAGTGGCACAATCTCGGCTCATTGCAACTTCCGCCTCCTGGACTTAAGGGATGCTTCCACTGAGCCTCGAAAGTTGCTGGGACTATAGGCGCACACCACCATGCCTGGTTAATGTTTGTATTATTATTATTATTATTACTATTATTATTATTTTGGAGAGACAGGGGTCTCACTATGTTGCCCAGGCTGGTCTCGAACTCCTAAGCTCAAGTGATTCACCCACCTCCGCTTGCCAAAGTGCTGGGATTACAGGCGTGAGCCATCTCACCTGGCCTCTAAAAAGTCTTTGCATGTCTTTAATACAAATGCAGGCAAGTGAAATCACTGGATGATTCCATGCTGTTTTAAACCTTTTCCCAGGTTACTGAAAGAGTTGGCTTTGTTAGGGAAGTAATCAATCACGAAGGAGCCAAGAAGGAAGTTTAAAGAGGATAAAAAGTGTAAGTCAAGACAAAGCCACCCGTCATAGCATTTGAGGGGCGCATCTAACCTGAACTCCTGAACGTTTTAGGTTAGCTTATAGATAATAAGGGTGACTAAATTTAAGATCAATGTGGTCAAGAAATTTTGCTTTCTAGACAATCCTACTTTGACTTGTTCCTCTGTTTATTGACTGTCATTACTTTGAATTCTGTTGTTTCAAACATATGAAATGTAATGAGCTTCAGTGTTTCTTTAGTTTTAATAAAGCCAACCTCAGGTTTTTTAAATGGGCATGGCATTCTGCCAATCACTTTCAGGGTTCAACATCTGAAGCAAGGTTCTGCAGGAGATTATGAAAGTTATTGTTTAAATAATGGATATTTTACATGATTTATATGATTAATATTTTCTATTTATAGAACAGAGTAATATACCCTCACTTTTTGCAGGGCTTGCTGGGCTATTTTTTTGGAGACAGAGTCTTGCCCTGTTGCCAGGCTAAAGTGCAACCTCCGCCTCCCGAGTTCAAGTGATCCTCCTGCCTCAGCCTCCCAAGTAGCTGGGACTACAGGCACACACCACCACACCCAGCTAATTTTTGTATTTTTAGTAGGCATGCGGTTTCACCATGTTGGCCAGGATGGTCTCGATCTCTTGACCTCGTGATCCGCCTACCTCAGCCTCCCAAAGTGCTGGGATTACAGGTATGAGCCACCGCGCCTGGCCTGAACTCCTTTTGTTGTTTCTTTAGGCATTAACTCCTTTCCCCCTCTTTTTTTGTCAGTGCTGTTTTTTGCATCTACTACACTTTTTAAGTGTCCATCTCTGTGTTCTCTGGGTAGACAACTTCAGAGAACAGAGAGGACAGAGAGGATAGAGAGAACAGAGAGAACAGAGAGGACAGAGAGGACAGAGAGAACAGAGAGAACAGAGAGGACAGAGAGGCTGCCAGGCAGGAAGTCCTTGCTCCTTAAAACTCATCTCCCTCCACAACTAACTGCATTTTTCTCTTTATTTTCTATCTCAGAGAAAGATATCTAATTTTGTCCAGCATTTTCTTTCTTTCCTCTACTTTTACATTTCCCCTATTTTTTGCTTTTGTTCAATTATTTGTTTGCTCTCAGTGTTTAAATATATTCAAATAGCTTCCATTTTAAGTTTAAAAAATTTAAAGGTAAAGGAAAGGAGGAAGGGAGGCTACCATTTCTAAGATCTATTCTGGCTTCTGGGGAACAAAATCTGTATTTAATTTATCTTACTACAGCACAACTAAAAGTGCTTTCACTAATGTATCTAAGTCCTAGGAATTAATTGATCATTCCAATTTATCTTCTTTAGTATGTTGGCATCTCACTTTGGTTAGCATTTAGTTGCTTAGTATTCTTGCTTTGCTTGGATTCTGTGGTACTCCTCCTTCCAAACCTCCCTGTCTTCTTTGAATGTTTGTTATCTTCTGTTCAGCCCAAATATCAGTGTTCTTCAAGATTCAATGTTTGCCTCTTTTAAATCTCACACTATGCCTCGGAGATCTTACCCTCATGTACAGAACTACAGATGGCTTCCAGATCTACAGCTGCCATTTTGTCTGAAATTCCTGACCCATATTTTTGACATGTCATGTTTCCCCATCCTAGGAACAATTACCGACCCCCCTCTGGGACTGAGAAAATTTAAATTGCCCAGGTATGAACACCAACTGCTCATCCCTCTTCATACCAACTTACTCTTCCATCCCTGCACATTTTCTTTAGGGTTAGAGACAAATTAACCATTGGCCAATTCAAGGTCACTGCATCCACCTGTGTGCTTGGCTGCATGACCCTTCCTTCCCATTTAATTATCAGATCTTACTCCAGGATTTGTTATATTCCCTTACTCATATGTTTTAAACCTCATGTTTTAGGCTAGGTGTTCATCCTTAGCTTTAAAAATATATTTAAATATATCCCATCCAAATAAATAAGTGAATGAATAATACATTCTCTCCATTGGGGCTGCCTTCCTTCTAACCACCATCATTGAGGGCTTTCTTTCTTAACCAAATTTCTTGAAATTGAAGGTACTATGGTTCCAGTTCCTCTTGTCCTTACCAGTCTTCAGCTCCTTGCAAGTCGGCTTCTGTGACACCTGCTAGAGTGAAACCTGCTCACACTCAGGTCCTGCATGTTCCCAAACTCAGAGGGCTCACTTCTGTCATTATCTTACTCCACTTCACTGATACCAGCTCTTTCCCTACTTCTGGAATTATCTTTCTGAGGTTTTCATGGGAGTCTTGACTAGGCTTTGCTTTCTCTCTTTTTACTCAGGCTATCTGGTATAAATATTTCTTGTTCTTTCTTTTCTTTCTTTCTTTTTTTTTTTTTAGATGGAGTCTCCCTCTATCATCCAGGCTGGAGTGCAATGGAGCAATCTCAGCTCACTATAACCTCCGCCTCCCAGGTTCAAGCAATTCTCCTGCCTCAGCCTCCTGAGTAGCTGGGATTACAGGCATGCACCACGACGCCTAGCTAATTTTTGTATTTTTAGTAGAGACAGGGTTTCACCAGTTGGCCAGGCTGGTCTCAAACTCCTGACCTCAAGTGATCCCCCTGCCTTGGCCTCCCAAAGTGTGGGGATTACAGACATGAGCCACCGTGCCCGGCCAATATTTCTTTCTCACATTCGTCCTTTAAACATTGGTTTCCCAAGGATGTCATTCCTGGCTTTTTAAAATTTTTTTCACAATCTCTCCTTTGTACTATCTTTCTTCTTTACAAATTCACAGAAATGTTGTAGTTAAAAAAACAAAAACAAACAAAAAACTGGTTTTGAGAACCTAAACAAAGCTCAGCTCTCCACTCACTTTTACTAACAACACAACTGTGGATAAGTCGCATTATCTCTTTAAGCATTAGTTGTCACCTCTGTAAAGGGAAGTGTTCATATGAACTCAGATTTTTATCATGGGTCCAATGGATATAACATACGCAGTAATAGAAAGTATTAATGCCTGTACTTAGTAAGTGCTTACAACTATAGTTTTATTATTGTTATTGTCTTTATAATTATATTATAT
>NW_012117377.1:2368260-2370643 GCF_000951035.1 Colobus angolensis palliatus | reverse complement strand
TGAACTAATAGCTGTATGTTATAGACTCAAATCTACCATCTTAAACAGAGTCCTCTCGGAGTTCAGATTTATATAATAAATAGGTGTCTACTCAGATGTACCTCAATGATGCAATGTACAGAGACAGATCATCTCTCTCTTCATCTCCAGACCCACTCATCCTGCTGTGTTTCTTCCCTCAGTTGGTAGCTAAGTATCTGGCATCACCAAATTTTCCAAACCCAAAGGTTCTAGCTTTCTCAACGTATTTCTCTCTCTCCTTCCCACCCACACACCAACGTCTTGTTCAGGCCCTCATTTTCTCCTAGCGGGGTGATTCCAGTAGCCTAACTAGTCTCCTGCATTTTAGCTTTTCCTCATTTCAGTTCATCTTCTGTACTATTGCACTCTCTTAACTGCAGATGTGGTGTCGTACTTCTCAGAGCAAAACCCTTCCATGATTCCTCATAATTGATGTAAAACCCAATCTATTGAGTAGCACATATGTGGATTTCTCCGTGACCTTGTCCCTGCCTTGCCTTTTATGTTTCAGGGAAAACTGATTGTTTTTCTCACATTTTGTATGTTCTGTTTCTTTGCTCATGCTGTTCTCCTCCTGAGATGCCTCACCCCTCTCTTCCTGAATCGTCCATCATCTGCACATTCTCTAAGATCTTTCTCAGGCTTGCCCCTGCTTCCTTATTCAACACCATAAAGTTAAACTGATTTCAATTTCAGGACTAGCCCATTCATAACTATTTTGGTGCATTTTCCACATTTGATTCAAGTTATCTGTTTGCAACTCTGCCTTTCCAACAAATACATGTCATCCAAAAGTAGCGCCAGGTCTTACTTTACATATTTAATAGTAGTACCATTTTTCCATGTGAACTAAACATCACAGGCAACTCAAAAATGACATGCTCCTGATGGAATTGAGCCTCTCATCACGATTGTCCCCTCTTTCTGCAGACTAGTTTCCCAATAATGGAAGCAGTCACCATCCATTCTATCAGCCACACTGGAAACCCTGGAGGCACAGCCAATGGTATCTCAATATCTGTTCAACCACCCAAATCCTTTCTATCTTGCCCACCCACCCTCCAAATATCTCTCAGATCCATCTGCTCCTCTATATCCCAACTGCTGACTCTTTCTTTGACTTTGTGAGGGGCTGTTTGTACCGCTAGATGCCGATCACTTTGTCCTCCTGTGCAGAGCCACCTATTCCCCTTACCCCAGTTGTGCCTTCTCACTGCTTCCAATGGGACTTCCTTATTACATAAATAGATTATGCTTGAAATTCTCAAAGGACTCCCTCGTTTCTTCAGGATAGAGTTCTATAACGTTAGCATGAGATACCAAGGGCTTCTCAATTGTAGAGTTTTCCAGATTCAGCTCCAAGTATTGATCATGCCTTGTGTTCTTTAGCTATAGAGACCTACTTTAAATTCTCAGAACATGCGATGCCCTCACAAACCGCTAAACTCATCTGTTCTCTTTGCCTAGAATGACCTTCCTTTTCCCAACCTTTTCACAGCTAGCTCATTTCTATTAGTTCTTTAAGGGCCAATTCAGATATTCCTCCACTTTTTATTATTCTCATAGGAACTGATTTTCATTTTCCCAATCTCTGCTCCCAGATTCCCCTTCTTCACACCTCAGGCATATCTGTCTCATACATCTCATAATGCTGACTACGTTGTATTGTAAGTGTTCCTTTTCCTGTCCAACTCCTCAACAAAATGCTGAGTTCTTTGTGAGTAGGTTCTGGATCATAGGCCCCTCTGTATCGCAGTATCAATCATAGTGCCTGCTGTACATGAGGACTTGCTTGTTATGGTTTGAATGAATAAACGAATGTAAATAAAGCTCAGAAAACTTAAATGACTTGAAGAGTATGAAGAGTATGAAGCGAAACAGTGTACACGTTAAAGCAGAATGCTATAGCCAGTAAACTGCACAGGTTCTGTGCATGATTTTGGGAAACAAAGAAACTGGGTTTGACTCCTATCTTGGCTATTTGCTAATTAATTATATTTAGATAGAGACTTAACTTCTCTAAGTATTTCTTCTCTATAAAATGGTGATGATGATGATGATGATGATGCTTACCTGAGGTGGTTCTTGCCACTTATATATATATAACTTATATAAAGTGGTTATTCCAGTACTTGACATAAGATTGGCTCTCAGTAAATGTCACTTCTACTTCTTCCTTAAATCTGGCAGATTGCTTTAAATTGCACTTTTTATATTCATTAGTCTTTTAGTTAGAAATGATTGCAAGAATGAAACCCAATTGCATAACTTTGGTTAACTTTGGGAAATTGGTATTAAGTTAGAGACTCATAGATTTATAGAGATGGAAGGGACAATTAAGATAATTTAGTTCAAGGTCAGG
>NW_012117377.1:2358162-2367565 GCF_000951035.1 Colobus angolensis palliatus | reverse complement strand
AACTGTAAACCTTAACTTGAGACGGACACATTTCCCAGGCTGACATGCAGCTCTGATCATGTTTAATTTCAACATTTCTGTCTAGCTTTGACTGTGCTGCTTTTCCCCTATTAACTGATCTTCCAGAAAAATTTAAAATTGTAATTATATCACCAATTTGTTTCTCCAGCGGGTTGGAAAGAAAATTCATATAAATAGAGATGAACACAGTGGAGAGAGCATGAAATAAAAATACCAGTTTGTGCCAGAAAGGGGACAAAAAGCTATATGGCTGAGAATATTTCTTCCTCTTATGAGAATCCAAATGGCTGAATCTTCCTTGGTTAAGGGAGTTCTCTAATTCCATGAGTATTTTGGCAATAAGTTCAATTATCCCAATTATTTGTCACCAAATCTGATTGAAGGCTTAACAGAATAAAAGAAAATCTTTAATAACACAGGCTTCTAAATGTCTGTCATCATTTGAAAGTTCATAGGACGGTTTACTTCTGCTCTAAAACTGCAAAAGTTAGCTCAAGAAAGCATTGTGATTTTCCATTCATTTCCTTCACTTTTTACAATCTTTCACAAGCATTTGATTGCTAGACAAAGTGAATGATTCTCTCAAACTGTGAAGCCCTTTGTCCTTTAGATTCAAGGAAAAATACAACCGAAGGAATAGCTTTTGGCTTGGAGTTCTTCATATGTGGCTAGTGTAGAAAGAATCTCAGGACTTTTTGGTGGTTTATCATTGCATTACCTTATGGACCACTGATCTTTTTAGTTTCTAAAATAATGGTTTCATTTGCAATGGTCCTATTTTGGAGCGGTTAGTGATGGTAACTGTTATTTATAACTCTATGTAATGCTTCCTTTGAATTGTATGTTTTATGCACTACGAATTTAAGATATCTTTCTTTTCATGGAAGCCACATGTGATTCTTTTGATCCTTACACTAGTAAACAGAGTCATATATTTTAGAGACGAATGTTGAGAGCTAGGTGTGTAGAAAGTATCTGGAGAATAGCTTGGTTTTTTTGTGTGTGAACCAAAAATGACGAGAGAATTCAAAGCAGTAAAGGCTTTTAGAAATCATCTCGTCTGGCAGGTTCCAAAATATGTCCCTTGCTTGTAATGCTAGTCCAGTGAGATACTTCTCCACAGTTCCCATTGTCTGAGAATTCAGGAAACCTGTGCATTATACTCTCTTTTAGAGACTCATATCACGTTAGTAACATTTAAGTCTTCCAGAAAAGGGACTTCTGTCGCTCTTTTTAACCCTGGTTGACTTAATTTGTAACGGTTATAGAACTCCTTATTGTTCCACGAAACTAGCATTTACAGATTAATGTTTTAGGGAATGTTGAGCTATTCCCTTTTGTTGAAAAACTGGGTGCCCAATGAGGTTGTCAAATGGTCAATGAGTATGTAAGACTAGAACCCTAGTCTTCTGACTTCAAGTCCAATATTTCATACATAAAGCTGAAATTTGAACCAGAATTTCAGGACAACCGATGTCCTAAGAATACCTTTGCAAAGTCCTCAAGTGGTGAAAGTAAGGGCTGCCTCTGTGTTGCTTATTAAATAAGTCATTCTTATTCAAGCAGCAGTGATAATGTCAGTGTCCTAGACTATATGAAATAAACCTGGGAATCTAAAGGGATTAAGGATACCCTGACATTGCTTGGGAGTGTAATAGCAAAGCATCTACTCTCAGAAAATTTAGGGCAATTTACAGCACTAATATGCTCACTCCATTACCATTTTTTAAAATCATTAAAAATGTATTTATAGGACTGTCTGATAATCTTGGAATTTCATGATTAAGAGGGTTTTGAGCAAACTTAAGTTGTTTCTGTTTTTGTTTTTTTATTCATCTGACATATCTCTTTACTTGCCATATTGTATAACAGATACATCAGGTATGTGTTTATATTAGCTTGCTGGAGGGTAAATGCCCACATAGGTTATTCTTCTGGGAAGTCATTTCACAGTGAGATGGTTCTTTAGCTGGGGTCATGAGAATGACAACATGGGAAGACCGAGATTTTGTTAAATGAGCTGTTATCATCTATGTTCATTCAAATGGTTCCAACTTTCCATTCCTTGTTGTCATTTCCTAAATTATTTGATGCAAATGTGCAATCACCAGTTGAACAAACTTTATAAGGAAGAAAAAAACATAATCACAGGCAGTTAAAAAAAAAAAAAAGCCTATCCACTGGTTCAAATGAGTCAATCAAGAAGGTACGAGATGGATTTTGATGACATCATTGGGTGCAAACTTCCTAAGAGCTCATCCATGTGTCTTCCCAGCCTCACCAGGAAATCCTGCAGAAAAATTCCTACCCAAGGCCTTTATAGACCTACTGAATGAAGTCTAGAAGTTTCTTATGAGCATCAGAAATGGTCAGATAGTAAAGCAAATACAATCCAAACAGTTTTGATTGTATTTCACCTTAGGGCAACTCTGACTGCTGAACACAGGGACTCATGAAGTGCTCCTTTCAAGAAAGCCCTGAGAGCCCTTTCTCGGGGATGTAGGATAGACAGAGGTGGAAAACCACTCAGGTGAAGCGATTATCCTTGATGTGGCTTTGGCAAAGCTGGATGCTAAATCCAAAGCTCTACTCAGATATAAAGGACTGTTCTAAGGCTAGAAAAGTCATAAAACCCCAGGAGGCAGGCTGTTCATCATTTTCCTGGCAAGGCCTTGGTACGGCTGCAACTGAGAAGCCAGAGTGCTTGGCCCCGCACTGGAGAGGCCAGTGAGGAACATTTTCAAGTGCAGATTCGTCTCAGCCACTCACCAAGCACAGTGAGAATGGGCATGGTACTAATTACTTAGGTAATTAAATAATTCAATGCAGTTGATTTGTGGCTTATGGGTTTATCCACAGAAAACAGTACCTACCATTCCTAAAATACGTATACATTTTTTTCAACCCAGATACAACTTTCTCCTTGTGGCCAATAATGTTTCTAAAATATTAGGGATGGGAGACAGGTGAATAATGAATGACTGGCTGGTGAGAATCATGGCCATTTGGGGTTTCAAATGGACTAATGTAATAAACATTATTGAGCATCTGCTTCATGAAATTCACGTAGTAAAATCCAACCCCAGAAATGTTAAAGTCCCTTGAACTTGTCTGTGGGGCACAGTAAAAAAAGTCAAAGTCCCATAGGAAATTTCATTATTTAAAAGGCAACTGTATCCCTCTGAGTAAAATTTGATACTCAGATATTTACATGGATCTCGAACTTCTGTGACCCTCCGTCTTTTCAAATATAACAAAGGAATAAGAAGTTTACCATACTTTATTGTGAGAGTTAAATGAGATAATGTGTGTCAAGATGTTAGCACAGTGTCTGGCACATAGCTTAGCTTTGAGGATTATCTATTATAAGTATTGTTTTTTTTTAACCCAACTTTTCTGTATCTCTGAAAATTATTATCTGGATTTTCTACTTAATCCTTTTTTTGTTTTCTTTCTCTAATTTCATATTCCTCTGGTGCTAAAAAACCAGAACGCAACCATGAGGCCATAACATTTTTTGTTTGTTTGTTTTGTAATTTTACAACTGTGTGGTGGAATAAACAAAGATAGAAATACGACACTTGGATTTGAGTTTTGTATTCACATCACCACGGCTGTGTGACCTTAGACAAGTAATTAAAGACTTTGTGTGCTTATATACGAAGTAGGGATAACAGTACCGCATTTGTGTACTGTGGTAGAGATTAGAGATCATGAACATTATAGTCTAGCTGTGTAATACACATTGAATAAATGAGAATTTGTTTCAGCTAAATTCCTTCCCTCTTCCTTTTCTGTCACACCTACCTACCTCCCTTGTCCCTCTCCATCCTCAGACCTCTTATAAACACACTAACACATACATTCAAAATGTTTTCTCCTGTCAGCAGAGAAGCAGAATTATAAAATGTTTTTATTTTCTCCCTGTCCTCTTTGATTGTCCTTAAACAAGGTATTTTTGTAAAATCTGAGTATTTACACTAAGAAGTTGGTTCAAAAGCAAAGACACTAAAATTAATACTAATCTACTTTAATGATATAAAATTGCCCTAATTATCTTTATGCAGTATTATTTTAAAGACTCCCAATGAGTCCTATAAATGGTTTCAAGTTACAAATACAGAGTGATACATGATGATAAACTGTACATCTTGTAAAATCTACCTTAAATTTCTCTGTCTTTAATAAAAATTAATGACATTTTATACCTGGGCTGCTGAGATAAGTAGAAAACATACTGCCAGATTTAGAACAGGATTAATCAACATGTCAAGGATACAGATTACTGACATTGAAGATGTACCCTCTGCTCGAAGTGGACTTAATTCTTCTTTCCTGCTCATTAGCTCTTTCTGTTTCTCTTCTTTTACTTCTCAGCCATCTCACTAGTCTGGGCTTTGAAGATTGCTGTTAGTAAGTATTGCTTAGCTGGTAGAACATCAGCTAATAGGGTTAAAAGGTAACGAGATAACTGACCCCATCCTAGAGGTTCAAGTTTCTCTCCAGCCTTAAGCCATCTCTTCATATGCTCAGAAAAGTCATTTAGAAATGCAATTTTTAACCTGGCAACATCCAAATTCCATTTTTTGCTGAGTGTAAATATTGAAGGACTTTCACCAAAGCACAGATTTTTTTCCCCCACAATTTGGAACATTGTAATTTGGAACAGCAAAAGAACAATGTGCATCTGTCTATTAGATGCTCTTGAAGGCACGTCCACGTAAGCACGGAGATTTGGAATTGCCTCAAAGACAGATGGGGGTCAGAGAGTGCCTGGGAGATCAGTAATAGAATATTTAAATCAAAGTACTTCTTGGGAGAGAGCCAAGTTAGAGAAGAAGGCAGGAGTAACCTGATCTCGGCCATGGCACCGAGGCTAGCAGCTGCACCAGGGCTCTACTTGATGGCTGAGCAAGCCAGGGAGAACACAGCTTTAAATGCTTGCTGGATTAGTGTTGAAGGCACAGTGAAGACTGAGCTGCTTTGATTTCTGCAGAAACCAGCATGTTAAGCTTATGTGCTGTTTGTAAGAAACGCCTTAATTTTGACAAAATAATCACCCCCAAACTACCCATCCATTGTAATTACTGTCATGATACGACTATGAAATAGACTCCTAATGTCTCAGGATGAATTGCCCACCACCTGGCTCCCTGAATCACGTTAGAGAGGCGTGGCAGACAAAATAATGCTCCCCTCCAAAGATGCCCACATCCTAATCCCTGGAACCTGGGAATATGTCACCTAATCTGGCCAAAGGGACTTTGTAGTTGTGATTAAGTTAAGGACCTCAAAATGGAGAGATTATCCTGGGTAATCCAGGCGGGCTCAATATAAACACTTGATTCCTTAAAGCAGGAGTACCTTTCTTGGTTGTGGTCAGAAGGAGATGTGGCTGCAAAGAATGGCCAGAGAGATGCAATGTTGCTGGCTTTGTAGAGAAATAATACCGGGAGCCAATCAACGTATACAACCCCTAGAAGCAGGAAAAGGCAAGGAAATTATTCTCTCCTGGAACTTCCAGAAAGAAACACATCCCTGTTGACATCTTGATTCCAGCCCAGTGAGACCCATGTCAGATTTCTAACCGACAGAACTATAAGATAGGAAGATTAGAGCGGGGTGTGGTGGCTCACGTCTGTAATCCCAGCACTTTGGGAGGCCGAAGGGGGGTGGATCACTTGAAGTCATGAGTTCAAGATGAACCTGGCCAACATGGTGAAACCCCATCTCTACTGAAAATACACAAATTAGTCAGGTGTGGTGGTGCATACCTGTAATCCCACCGGCTCAGGAGGCTGAGGCACCAAAGTTGCTTGAACCCAGGAGGTGGAGGTTGCAGTGAGACAAGATTGGTTGCCACTGTACTCCAGCACTCTGTTTAGAAAAAAAAAAGGAAATTACCTTTGTGGAGTTTTAAGCCACTGAATTTGTGGCCCTTTGCTATGGCTGCATAGAAAACAAATCCAGGAGGATTACAGGTTGCAGAGGCAGAGCCCTCACCATTTCCCTTCATTCTTGAAAAGCCCCTTATGGCTCCAAGCTGAGAGCCAGGAGAGCCTTAACATCCATCCTTAGGGTTTGCTGCCTGTCTCTCCAGAGAGAAGATAAGCAAGGAGCAGTAGATCTGCCTGCAGCATAGTCCCTACATGGAGACACAGCACTGGGCACAGGTCAGAAATCTTAAGAAAGAAATGAGGACATATCCTGCCCAGTAAGTGTGTCATCGGGAAATGGTCAGAAGCTTGCACAGAATCCAGTGTTAAAGGGAGAAGGGAGAGAAAGGAAGTGAGCACCAGTCTTTTAGGGCCTGTACCCACTAGGTGCTTTACATTCACATTGAATGTAGCTGAGGTTCCTGAGGAAGTAGAGAAAACTAAGGCTCAGAGTGCATGTGTGAACTGCCCACGGTCACGGTGTCTCAGTGGCTGGGACAGGAGTTGAGAACTAGGCCTGCCTGACCCCAAAGCCCCTGGGCTTTCCACGACTGGCCTAGCTGTTAAATCCCATTGCTTCAACATCATTATCATGAGGCCACTTTGGGCTCGTGCTAAAGGGGCTGAGGCCCTGCTGATATGACTATTTTTGTCTTGGAAGTAGTTGAGAAAACCATGGTAGGAAAAAAGCGTGCAAAAGAAAGATCATCAAAAAATAAACACATTTCAATCTAGTATGGCTTTCTTTGTTTTATGTCACACTTGGGAAGGCCTTCACCACAACGAGCTGATCTTAAAAAATAATTCTTCTATGGCTTCTTCCAATGCTTTTCTGTTTCAGGTATATCTTAGGTCCCTGGGGAATTTGTACTGGTGCACTGTGAGCCATTAACCCAACCTTGTATTATACAGATTACTTGTCAGTTGTCCCAACACCATTTATTGTATAATCTATAATTCCACACTTATTCAAAATGCCACCATATATCACTTCTTAAATTCCCATATGTATCTAGGTGTTTTTTTTTTTTCTGAACTCCCTATTCTATCTCATAGGCAAATCAAAAGACCATGAATTAGATTAAAAAAAAATTGCCATACACATCATACACAGAGTATAATATGTAAATGACGTCTAAAAAATCCATTGAGCCGGGTGTGGTGGCCCATGCCTCTAATTCCAACACTTTGGAAGGCTGAGATGGGAGGATCGCTTGAGGCAAGGAGTTCATACCAACCTGGCAACTTAGCAAGATTCGTCTTTACAAAAAATAAAAAATTAGCTGGGCACAGTGGCATGTGCCCATAGCTTGAACTACTTGGGAGGCTGACACAGAAGGATTGCTTGAGCTCACAAGTTTGAAGTTGCAGTGAGCTATGATTACATCACAGCACTCCAGCCTGGATGACAGACCAAGACTGTGTCTCTTAAAAAAAAATAATCAATCAAAATGATTAAAAGAGGAGTAAAGGATTTAAACAGACAATATATAAATAGATCTTAAATAAATCCAAAGTTACTTAACCTTTTAATGTGGAAATGAAAACTAAACCGACACTGAGATCCCATTTTTCACATATGAGACTGGCAAAATCCAAATGTTAGTAACATACAACATTGGCAAAAATATGTGGTTCCTGAGCATATAAACTGCCATGGCCTCTAAGGAAGACTGTTTGGAAATACCTATCAAAATTACAAATACACGTAGCCTTTGACGTAGCCACTTTTCTTCTAGGAGTTTATATTAAAGGTAAAATTTCATATATTTAAGTAATCCATGTGTAAGATTTTTCATTGCAATCCTGTACGTAGTGGCAAATAACACATACACACACACACACACACACGAAAAAAAACAAAACAAACAAAAAAAACCTAAAGGATCATCAATAAGTTACTGGTTAAATAAAGTCTTACAATACATTTAATGAATGACTATGCAGCTCCCCCAAAAACAATAAGAACACTCGTTGTGTATTGTTACGGAGTTTGCTTTATATTGTTAAATGTCTCTCCAAAGGACATTTGGGAATGTCTGGGGAACATTTTTGGTGTCACATCTGGAGAGGGAGGGAGGAACTGCTACTGGTGTCTAATGGGTGGAAGCCAGGAATACTACTAAACATTCAACAATATACTTGACACCTCTTACAGCACAGGATGATCCAGCCCAAAATATCAGTTGTGCTGAAGTTGAGAAACCTTGCTCTAGATTGATGATCAGAAACTGATTATATTACTAGTTGGTCCTGGTGGTGCATGCCTGTAATCCCAGCTACTCAGGAGGCTGAGGCAGGAGAATCGCTAGAATACGGGAGGCAGCGGTTGCAGTGAGCCAAGATCGTGCCCCTGCACTCTAGCCTGGGCAAGAGCGAAAACTCTGTCTCAAAAAAAAAAAAAGAAAGAAAGAAAAGAAAAAGAAATTGATTATATTCCATACCTATTGAGATAAGGTTCGGGGATGGGTAGAAAGTGTTCACTGCCTTCCACTTTGTAGTTGTTGAATTATGTATCTGTATGTACATGTGTTATCCATTCAAAAATACATAAATAGCACTGTCTTCTTTTTTCCTGGTTAAAGTCGTCATTGAATCTTTTTTTAAAAAGGTCTTTCATGGAGATGGGAAGAAAACTCTTTGATTTTGCTTGTGATTTACCTGTGGTTTTTCTTCCTTCGGGGCCCCTTGTTCTTTTGTAAATAAAGCTCAAGGACATCTACATTGGGTTGTTTCAAGGTAGATGAAGTGTTCTCTCCTGGAAAGGAACTCCAAACAACAGAGTGACACAGGAGCACGAAGTTGCAACGTATTGTATCTCACCAACAGGCTTTGGTCTTAGCAAACACCAGAGAAAATTGTCACCTAAATTACTAAAAGTTACAAATGTGTGAGTCAATGTTTTCTCAGGGGCAAGGGCAAACATTCCTATAAAAGGAACTGATAGCATGGAGATGCCTTTTACTCCTGACAACAGTGACGTTCTCTGAGGACCTTTAAAGATTTCTCTGGAATCATTTTATAAATCTGCTGTAAATTTTCATTACTAATGGCTCCAGCTCCATTTTACCACTAGATGTTGGTGGTAAAATTGTATTTACCATTACATCTCTTCTCTCTGTCTTAATTACCACTGTTCCAAAATTGCTTTGCCAAGGTAAAGCATTCAATGGGGACTTGAATGTGCCAGAAGCCAAATACATTGTCATCAGGGTAGGACTTTGCCCAGAGTATTATTCATGGCTTTCCCTGGCAATCACATTTCAAAAGTCTGTGCTCTATATTTGCTCTTTCATTTCAGTATAATCTCTTGTTTCATCTCTTTCTTTTTGTTTCAGGATTTTCTTTGAAATTTCAATTATTGTCTTAGTTTTTTCTTTTTTCTTTCTTTCTTTTTTTTTTTTTTTTTGTAGACAGGGTCTTGCTCTGTCACCCAGGCTGGGGTG
>NW_012117377.1:2319928-2357777 GCF_000951035.1 Colobus angolensis palliatus | reverse complement strand
GCCCGCCACCACGCCCGGCTAATTTTTTTTGTATTTTTAGTAGAGACGGGGTTTCACCGTGTTCGCCAGGATGGTCTTGATCTCCTGACCTCGTGATCTGCCCGCCTCGGCCTCCCAAAGTGCTGGGATTACAGGCGTGAGCCACTGCGCCCGGCCTCTAAAATTATATTTTAAAAACACAGAAAAAAATATACATTACATATGTGACCACCAAGGTGTATGAAATGTTGATGGCCTCACAGGTAGAAAGAGTTGGCCATCTTAAGCACAATGTGGGTGACCCCAGGAAAGCGCTCTACTGTGACTAGAAAATATTCTAACAGATGTCCTTTTCACCTGCCATTTCCCCATTTGCGCTTCCTTTGGGATACTAACTGCCTTTTCCTGTTTCTTTTCTTTTCTTTTTTTTCTTTTTTTTTTTTTTGAGACAGAATCTCGCACTGTCTCCCAGACTGGAGTGTGGTGGCGCGATCTCGGCTCACTGCAAGCTCCGCCTCCCGGGTTCGAGCCATTCTCCTGCTTCAGCCTCCGAGTAGCTGGGACTACAGGCTCCCCTCACCATGCCCGGCTAATTGTTTTTTGTATTTTTAGTAGAGACAGGGTTTCACCGTGTTAGCCAGGATGGTCTCGATCTCCTGACCTCGTGATCCGCCCACCTCGGTCTGCCAAAGTGCTGGGATTACCTGCTTGAGCCACCGTGCCCAGCCCTCCTTTTCATTTTTTAAAATATAGAACAGTGAGAAAGCAGGGGAAAGAGAGAACATACCAATGTTTTTGTGTGTGGACATCTATAAGCTGCTTCCATCACTCACAAGACAGAACCAGGAAAATATAAAGCCTTCATAACTGACAGCAGAGGGAATGGAACAGAGCAAGGGACTCCCAGATGGAATTTAATGGCATCAAAATCAGATTTCACCTAAACTACAGTTGTACGAAGAGCGTATTTTGATACTTTATTTTATCCTTCTGCTTTCCCAAAAAATAATCAAAGGATGGGATACTGAACCAGATTGTTGGTTCTAAGATAAATTTAGCAAAAACAAACAAAAACTAAAATGCTTTTTTTTGCCCACGAAGACAAAATATCATACCAAAAAACCTTGAAAACATAAACATATGTAAAAACATTAATTCCTGGACCGGCGCAGTGGCTCCCATCTGTAATCCCAGCACTTTGGGAACCCGAGGCAAGAGGATCGCATGAGCTCTGGAGTTCGAGACCAGCCTGGGCAACATGGTGAAACCCCATCTCTACTAAAAATACAAAAATTAGCTGGGCATGATGGCACGTGCCTGTAGTCCCAGCGACTTGGGAGGCTGAGGCAGGAGAATTGCTTGAACCCGGGAGGTGGAGGTTGAGATCACACCACTGTACTCCAGCCTGGGTAATGAGTAAGACTCTGTCTCAAAAAAAAAAAAGAAAAAGTTTCTGCACTCAGTGAATTTATAATCTGAATGAGGGGGAAAAAAAAAACACTCTCATGAAGCATCTATTTTAGTCCTGTTCCTCAAAGCAGCCTTTCTATGAGCAGAGTCCACTCACACTATCCCAAAGCCTCATTCAGCCATGACCATTTTGTGAAAAGGGACAGTAAAGGTTGAGGTAGTTATTTGTCCCCCTGCATTCTGCTGCTTGGAGTCCTGTGTCTGAAAGAGAATGGACTAGTTGACCACTAGGGCTCATCTCAACTCTAACAGGTGACTCCTACTCTCAAAGGCTTTAAGAGCAAATTAGGGTAATTGACCACGTGCTTGGCATACTCATACACACAAAAAATGTGTACTGAAGAAGTAAGTTTGAACTGGCTTTTATGAGTGGGAGAGCAATTCCTGATTATAGTTTTGAGGACATTTATTTTATTTTATTTTTTGGGATGGAGTTTCACTCTTGTTGCCCAGGCTGGAATGCAACGGCACAATCTCGGCTCACCACAACCTCCGTCTCTCGGGTTCAAGTGGTTCTCGTGCCTCAGCCTCCCGTGTAGCTGGGATTATAGACATGCGCCACCATGCCCAGCTAATTTTGTACTTTTAGTAGAGACGGGGGTTCCTCCATGTTGGTCAGGCTGCTCTCGAACTCCTGATCTCAGGCGTTCCATCCACCTCGGCCTCCCAAAGTGCTAGGATTATAGGCATGAGCCACCACACCTGGCCTTGATGGCCTTTTCATACACTATTGCTAAGTCTTTTTAATTTTGCTTTATATATCTTTTGTGGAAGATAGAAATAAGTTGATGATGCCCTCAAGAAAAAAAGTGTGTCTTTTTATTCCTAGTACAGAGTAGACAAACAATAAGGATTAGTTTCGGAAAACATGAGAAATAAAAGGATGGAGGAAGAAAGAATATTTAATCTCTGTCAAAACAAATATACTTTCAGATTTAAAAAAATGTTAAGTGAATACCATATATGTTGAAATCTAACTTGACCAAGAGTCCAAAAAGAATCTTTGAAACTTAGTATTACTGGCTGGTTTATCAGTGGGAATACGACAATTTTATTTTTGGAAAACGGTGGTTATAAAGGCTAAGTCCTGTTACCAGGATAGAGATGAAGCATGAAAAAATAAAGGTGGCAAAAAGAAAGGAAATAAAAAACTAGAGAAGATAAAAGAAAGTTGTGACAGTAGAATCAATTCAAACAGTGACATTAGCAAGGAGTTACCTGTATCATCATAGGGAGGGTGAGACAAAACTTCCAATTATAATTTTATATCAAGTCTAAGAGTATTTGTTGTGTGGACACATGGTCCCATACACATCACTGCTCTTTGTTTTTTCCTTAGGCTAATATGTGAATTGAACACTTAGAAAACTTGAGGAGTGTTTCTTCACCTTCCAAAATTATTCACTTTTTGAAAGAATCTATTGTAAAATTCTTTCACATAGTTATAAACTTTTAGCCTAATATATATATATTTGTGTGTGTGTGTGTGTGTGTGTGTGTGTGTGTGTGATGAATCAGTTCCTGAAATCTGGTTTCTACTAAGATTATTGTCTCTTTATTTATTACACCCTGAAAACCCACAAGAACACAAGTCTTTAGAAATAACTGAAGTCTCTCAAGAAACAAATTCATCAAGAAACGTAAACATGCTGTCGCTTGTAAAGACAATAGTACTTTGAGAGCCTTTGTTTTCCAATTAGTGATGCTTAGTAGCACCAAGCCATGCGTGCAAATTTTCATCTAAAGCCACTTTTGACCATCGGCATAACTTTTGAAATAGGAGCAGAGTGAAATTTGTTGCCATGAAAAAGGGTGTTTATTTTAGTGAGGTGGATGTTTTTGAATGAGATATAATTCTTTGATCAGAACATGATTTTCAAATAGAATTATCTGTTCTTATTAATTGATCTACACAACAAATCCAGAAACTCTTAGATGTCAGTTGTTAACTCTTGACCTTCAGACACGAGAAAAATTAGTAGAAAAAATGTTTAAAAAACAAAAAAAAACTAAGGATGTATTTTCTGTTTAAAATTTGTGTCCATCCTTTAAAGAAAAAGCAAGTACATTTGTCAAGAAAAGTTGTTGATTTTGCCTTTTACAAATGAATGACTTCATTAGGCCTATCTCTCCAACCGATGATAGGGTTTGATAGACGATAATATTTCAAAACGGCAATTTTTGCTTCTGCCAAGCATCTCTCTATTCCAAGAATATATAGCCTTTCACAGAGCATAAATGGGCCAAGTACAGCCTAAATTAATTGGGAGAAATTGGCGTCTTTTAGGAACGTGAAAAACAACTTTTTGGCTGACGTAAAAGGAGTTTAGCAGACATGATTGGCAGGAATTATGAAATTTTGCTCTTACTGTGGAAATGAATAAAAGTAACATTGATGACAAAATCTGCTGCTTCATAGGATGTTGCCTTCACTGTCTCAGCATCTCTGAAATGCCTTTGATTGACGCTATGCAGGATTTGGGCTTTTGGAAGCTGGGGCATTGGGCAGTGGGTCTATGTAGGAGGACTCCTATTTTCTACTGGCATTATGTGTGTTCCTAGCTATGCCGTGTTTTGAAATTTGTATCATTTTTAACAAAATTCATTATTATAAAAAAGCAGGGAATTTCTCTTGAGTAGATGATAAAGTTCCTGATAATATAGTTGGTAAACAATATAGTTGGTTTGAAATAATCTCGGAAATTCAGGATGAGCAGGAGAGTTCTGGAATAGCCAACCCTCTACGTGTAATCAGACATATATTTACCTCCAGGAGCTATTTAATGTGTGTGTTTGTATCTGTGTGCTTGCACATGCATGCCATGACACACAAAAAAATTGTGAACCATAGCTTTGAAACATAGTAAACTCTAAAGTAAGTTTGACTTGATTAATGGATTTAAGATAATTTGACTGTTCGTTTTCTTAAAACATTATGCTATGAAGCTCTTAGTCCAGTAAGGAGTAAGAATTCATACTATGGTTTATCGTAGCATCACAACTATTATTTCCATTCAGAGGCCTGAGAAGTCCAGTTCTTGTATTTGTGAGATACTTCCAAATAAATAGTACTGCATAAAGGACCAGCTCCATAATATATAAGACCCAGTGGAAAACAAAAGCATGAGACTCCTTGTACAAAATTTACTAAGAATTTCAAGATGATCCAACAATGGGTTGTTACAATTGTTAAATGTAATTTTGTGGTTTTCCTTAAATACTTAAAATGGTACAATTGGAAAGGAACAGTGTTAAACTATAAATAAGTAAAGGGAGGTGGTTGTGATATATTTGGGAAAAGCCAGGAACTTTTAAAATCGTAAGTTTGAATTCTGGTTCTTAAAAATGGTGGCCAGATCGCCCTGTAATCCCAGCACTTTGAGAGGCCAAGATGGGTGGATCACGAGGTCAGGAGATCGAGACCATCCTGGCTAACACGGTGAAACCCCGTGTCTACTAAAAAATACAAAAAACTAGCCGGGCGTGGTGGCGGGCGCCTGTAGTCCCAGCTACTCGGGAGGCTGAGGCAGGAGAATGGCGTGAATCCAGGAGGCGGAGCTTGCAGTGAGCTGAGATCCGGCCACTGCACTCCAGCCTGGGCGACAGAGCCAGACTCCGTCTCAAAAAAAAAAAAAAAAAAAAAATGGTGGAAGCTCAGTTTTCTCATGTGGAAAATGGGACTTCACGGTTTTTTTTTTTTTTTTTGGACAAATATTTATTGTGAGAACCTTATGTGTATTGCCTTATTTAATCCTCACCATAATATTATGAGCAGGTTGTATTATTTTCCCCAGTTTATAGATGAGGAAACTCTGGCACAAAGCGATTCTAAGACTTCCTAAAGTGTTCACCAAGTGTTCACTAGTGATAAGTACTGGAGATGAAGCTGGAGCCTAGACGGTCTAGCTCCAGGGCCCAGACTGAAGTCAGCCTGGCTGATCCCCATCTTCCAATACATGTTACATCATTGGATCATACTGAGCACTTGATAACAGTAATAACAAAAATTAAAACCCACAATTCTGGCTCGGAATTAAGGCTCACTTGCTGGCACTTACAGTTTTCTAGGTCTCTAAAACCCTGAAACTTCCTCATAATTGGGAAATAATATAAATGAGGAGGTAGGTGATTTTTGTTGTTGTTGTTTAAATCTAGACAAGAGATGACAACCTGAGAAACAGCAAATCAAACAACACTGTTTTCGAGAGACACAGTATATGCTATTACGCTTACTGAAAGTCCCTATGGAAGGAGTTTTCTTCCCAGATGCCCCCAAATGTGTTTTTAAGGTTTCTTCATAAATGCTCTTCTATTTAATATCATTCAAAATGAAAAGTCTTATGAAATCCCCAAGCAGATAAATAAGTTTAGGGAACAACAAAATACGAATGAAATCATCAGTATCCATTGAATGCCTCATTTCGATAAAGAGAAAGCAGACTGGATTTTCAACATCAAATCTAATAATCAGTTGCTCAGTTAAATCTATTAATCTATTATACAGTTGCTCATAATTGTGTATATGCAGATCTGGCCTAAGATCATTTTGCGCTTCCTAAAGAATTACTACTAAGAGTCAGGGTTGAACTTGGTGCTGTGGCACATGCCTCTAGACTTACCTACTGGGGATACTGAGGTGGGATAATTGCTTGAGCCCAGGAGTTTGAGGCCAGCCTGGGCAACATAACAAGACCCCATCTCTTTAAAAAAAAAAAAAAAAAAAAAGTCAGGATTGGAGAGAACTCAATGACCTTGATTCCAAACCAAACTTCTCAGAAGTCCATGGAGTATACTTGGGGCATGGGGTGGGGGACTGCATGGGAGGTCTACCATAGAGGCTTAGCTCTTTCTCATTAGAAGAAAGATCCATGATTTCAATGACTGAGATCTAGAAACCTTTAGGAGCCAGAGGAATCATCACCTAGTAATTTAGCATCAACTCTGTGGTTTAGTGGTGGTCCTTTTTATGTTCAAGAGGGGGAATTGTTCAAACAATATAGTTGGTTTGAAATACTTCCAGGACCAATGCAAACACCAAGTGGGCTGCCCAGAAACCACACATTGTTTCCCTCAGACAAAAGATAATGATGCACTAATGAATTTTACCCTTTATTGCCCTCTCTGGAACACAGCCTCAGGAAGAAAACCCACAAAACCAAATTGTTAGTCCTCAAATTTACAATATTTTGCAATGACCCCTATCCCTTTTTCTTTAAGTGCTAGTACTTGGGTTAAGTATTTGTGTTGTTTTACTCATAAATTCCAACCTCATGTAATCTCAAAAGTGCCCTCCCAGAGAGAGAAAGGAAATGAGTAAATGAGGAAAAATAATAAAAGTCTCCCTGATATAGAATACCTCCAAGAGGCTTAAAGCACTTCTGAGATATTATCTAATTCTGAAGTACTTTGACCTCATTAAAGGGGGAGACAGTAACGGATTATTTTAACTATGGAGAGTGAAAGCAAGGCAAAAAGAAGTTGGACTAGTAGGTCCATTTAATAAAGATCATTTAGTAAATAATCAAAGCTATGAATGGAGGAAATTAGTACCCAATTAATTAGACTTATAAAAGTGTATGTATTGAGGATTTACAGGATTTGTTGGAATCATTTGTAGTTGTTTTATTGAAGAGCAAGCTTAATGGCACAATTACACATCACTTGGACTGAAATCACCCACAACGCTTCCTTAACCTCATCGGTCCCCCTCCCCATTCCAGCTGCTATTTCTGTCCTATGTGTTTGTAAAACCTCCAAAAAGTCTTGCTTATAGGTATGGTTTCTACATCCTCACCTCTTTCCTATTTAATGTGGCTTTATTTTCAAAACGCTTCCACTGAAAGTGTTCTTGTTAAAATATATTTTGTTTTGTTCAGTCTTTGTTTGTTTGTTTGTTTGTTTGTTGTTTGAGATAGAGCCTTGCTCTGTAGCCCAGTCTGGAGTGCAGAGGCCCAGAGGCTGGAGTGCAGAGGAGATCGAGCTCATTGCAGCCTTGATTTCCTGGGTTCAAACTATCCTTCTGCCTCGGCCTCCTGAGTAGCTGGGAATACAGGTGTGCACCTCCAAGCCCAGCTAATTTTAAAATTTTTTGTAGAGATGGGGTTTCACCATGTTGCCCAAGCTGGTCTTGGGTTCCTGGCCCCATGCAATCCTCCTGCCTTGCCGTCTTGAAGTGCTGGGATTACAGGTGTGAGCTATTGCTCCTGGCCTTCTTGTTAAAGTTGATAGTTCTCTTTATAAGGCTGGAGGACCACAGAGCTGTTTCTTTTCCCTCTTGTTCTTCTCTAGTTTCTGTCTAAAGATGTTCATCCATATCCCTAACTTTAAGCATTGTTCTTACTCCAGTGTGTACATTTCACTCTCACCTTTCACGTAAACTTTAGAAAACCTGAGTTTTTCAAATGTAAAACTAGTAGACATCTCAAACTTAACATGGCCAAAATTGAACCCTTGAGTTCTGGCCCAAACCTCTTCTTCCTCTAGTCTTGCTTACTTCAAAAATTTTGCTCCACTCTCACCTCTAGTGGAAGATATGACACGTTGTTTTTACTTCTGAAACACTCTTTTTTTTTTTTTTTGAGATAGACTCTCGCTATTGTTGCCCAGGCTAGAGTACAATGATGTGATCTCAGCTCACTGAAACCTCCACCTCCTGGGTTCAAGCGATTCCCCTGCCTCAGCCTCCCGAGTAACTGGGATTACAGGTGTGTGCCACCAGGTCTGGCTAATTTTTGTATTTTTCATAGAGACAGGGTTTCATCATGTTGGCCAGGCTGGTCTTGAAGTCCTGATCTCAGATGATCCACCTGCCTCAGCCTCCCAAAGTGCTGGAATTGTAGGCATGAGCCACCATGACCAGACTATTTCTGGAACACTCTTAAAGCCATTTCTGTTTCTTTTTCTTCACCACTACCACCCTGGTGCAGACCATCATTATTTTTCATTTGTAGATTATTCCAGTAATTCCTAAATTGCCTTTCACTTCCATTCTCACCAATATACCTTCCTTTCTCTATAAAGCAGTAAGAGTTAAGTTTCCAAGACATAAAATTAGATGATGTCACTTTGCTACTCTAAACCCTGTTTTGGCTTTTCACCAAACATACAATAGAATCCAAACATTTATCATAGTCCATAAGACCATGCGTGATCTGGTCGCCATCTGCCTCATCCCCACCTCTGGATACTGCCCCCCTCACACAGTAAGTTCCACCCATTCTGGCCTTACTCTTGTTTCTTTTTTTTTTTTTTTCATTTTTTTGTTTTTGTTTTGAGACGGTATCTAGCTCTGTTGCCAGGCTGGAGTGCAAGGGCGTGTTCTCTGCTCACTGCAACCTCTGCCTCCTGGGTTCAAATGATTCTCCTGCCTCAGCCTCCTGAGTAGCTACAGGCGCGTGCCACCACGCCCGACTAACTTTTAGTAGAGATGGGGTTTCATCATTTTGGCCAGGATGATCTTGATCTCTTGACCTCATGATCCGCCTGCCTCGGCTTCCCAAAGTGCTGGGATTACAGGCGTGAGCCACCGCGCCCAGTGGCCTTTCTCGTCTAAGAACATGAAGAGTTTGTCCTCATCCCAGTTCATTCTCATGCTAGCTGTTCTTTCTTCTCACACATCTGGGTATCATCCCTGCCTGTTAGTCAGGTCTCACATTGCACGCCGTAGGGAAGTCCCCTAACCATTCAATCTAATTATGTCCTACCCCACATCATTCTCTCTACCATTGTCTCTTTATTATGCCCTTCGTAGAACTTCCTGCTATCTGAAAATATTTTATATCATTTACTAGTTTATTATCTGTGTATCCTTTCTAGAGTGTAAATTCTAGGAAAGACAAGAGCATATCTGCTGTATTCCTAGTGCCTACCACTGCACCTGGCACATAGTAGGCTCACAATAAGTATGTGTTGAGAATGAATTAATTTACATCTCCTTGAAAGTGCTAAAGTGGTATAGTCTAATGGAGAGTTCAGGAACAGGAATTGGGATTCTAGAAGAAATGAAATTTCTACTACTATCAGGGCCATAACTTTAAAAATAAAAACTTAAAAGAAATGTATAACAAATTCTGTCAACAAACTGAAATACGAATGTGAGTATTTTACATGACAACTTATATGGAATGATTCTGGAAACTTTTTTATATACAGCATTTCAAACAAGTAAGATCTCAAATGTCATATATTGCTTTTATCGTTTTGTTTTTCTTTAAATCAATGTGTCAGGGAAGTAAGAATGTATTACAATGAGCAAAAAGTAGAGCAAACTGCATTCAGTGGTTCAAATTCTTTTCATTAAAGTCCTCTGCTTATAAGTTCTGTGACAGAAAGCTCAAGTGTGAAAAACCAGAATTATTTGGAGGGCTTGTTAAACAGGGCTCCAAAGCACCTCGTCTCTTTCACAGAGTTTCTAATTCAGTAGGTCTGCGGGAGGCGGCACAAAATGTGCGTTTCTAACAAGTTCTCGGATGATGTTTATACTACTGGTCAGGGAACCTCACTTTAAGAAACTGATCAAGATGAATAAGCTATTCATTGTGAAAAGAAGGAAAGAGGCTTAGTAGTAGGAAAATAGATGGAATTTTAGCTATAACTTCCGGAATGATTCTACTAGCCCGGTGCTGAGTTATCCAGACAAGTTGCTTTTTATTTTTAAATTTTATATTTTCTATTAATATTGAAGGATATTGTCCCATTTGATGCTGAGACTTTTCTCTTATTAATAGGTATTTATTTAACACACTATTAGAAGTTTTTCATACTGATGCTGTAGTCACATATATTCTTTATTCTTTGCCAGTAAATTCTTCTTTTGTATTTTTCTTGAGAAAAAATCTCCCTCAAATAATTTTCCTTTGTCCTTCATTATTCCCTAGCACTGAAATGGTAACTGGATCTTCAACATAAATCTATTATGCTTAAAAACCATTTGCCCAAGCAAACAAAAATTACAATTAAAATGGTTTGACAAGTGTACAGAGCAGATGGAAAGTACATGTTCTTTTCCCTTCTTCTGCTTAACTTCTGCCTGGTCTGCTAGCTCCTTGGCCCGGTCCGGAGCTTGGAAGTGTCAGTTCCCACACTTATTCTTGTTGGGGTATGAGGGGTACAGCAGCTATCTCATTCATCTTTCCCTGATTTCCTAAACAGGTAGATACAGTCATTCTTAGGTATCTAAAAGGGATTGGTTCCAGCATCCCCCAAGTATACCGAAATCCATGCATGCTCAAGTCCCTTTCTTCTTTGAGATGGAGTCTCGCTCTTGTCGCCCAGGTTGCAGGCTGGAGTGCAGTGGCGTGATCTCGGCTCACTGCAACCTCCATCTCCCAGGTTCAAGCGATTCTCCCGCCTTAGCCTCCAGAGTAGCTGGGATTATAAGCGCCCACCACCACACCCGGCTAATTTCTTTGTACTTTTAGTAGTGAGGGGGTTTCACCATGTTGGCCGGGCTGGTCTCCAACTCCTGACCTCAGGTGATCCACCCGCCTCAGCCTCCCAAAGTGCTGGGATTACAGGCGTGAGCCACCAGGCCTGGCCTCAAGTCCCTTTTATAAAAGGTGTAAACATAGCCTATGGGTATTCTCTCATATACTCTAAATCATCTCTCGATTACTTATAATACCTAATTCAACATAAATGCTATGTAAATAGTTGTTATACTGTATTTTTATTTGTATTATTTTTTATTGTTGTGTTATTTTTCATTGTTTGGGTTTTTTCCTGAATATTTTTGATAGGCAGAAGTGGAACCTGTGGATATGGAGGGCTGACTATGCTCAAACTTATCAAATATTAGAGTTCAAAGTCTCTTAGTGAGAAACTAATGCTACTTTAGATACCTAACTTTTTATAATAATCCAAAATTAATATATACACTAGTGTTCAAAACAGTGTTACCTGTAAAACTGAAAACTGGAAACAACCTAAATAGAAGAATAATTTACTACTTTGAACACACATATGTGTTAGATTATATAGTTATTGAAAGTTACTTGTAGTTGTCATTAATGTTTTCTAAATTCTACAAAATAGCAAATAATTCTAAATTCTACAAATAGCAAATAATTTTTGTAACCAAACTAAAATTAATTTAAAGACAAAAGGATTAAGTTTTTTAAAAAGAAAAGCTGGTTAACTTGGTTCATACCTATTGCCACTTTCTACTTAATGCAGATGTCTCCTTTTTTGTCTCCTGGAAGAATAATCACAAAACCTTCATTTACATATTTTCTCAGAGAAAAAGAGAACAATATTTGATTTTTTATTAATTTAAATGTTAAGCACAAACTGAATTTGTTCATCGAATAGTTTTAAAACAAGTGGAACTTTTAAATCTCCATTTTAATTAATGTCTCTGCTAATTCATTTCTTTTAATTGAGGTGAAATTCACGTGACATAACGTTAACCATCTTAAGCGTACAATTTGGTAGCCTTTAGTACTGAAAAGTGTTGCAAAGTTTTGCAACCACCAGCTCTATCTAGTTCCAAAACATTTTTATTGCCCCCAAGAGAAACCCTGTACTCATTAAAGAGCTGTTCTCCCTTTCTCCCTCCACCCCCATCCCCTGGCAACCACCAATCTGCAAACTGTCCTTATGGATTTACATATTCCGATACCATTTGCTTTTTTTTTTTTTTTTTTTGAGACGGAGTCTCACTCTGTCGCCCAGGCTGGAGTGCAGTGGCCTGATCTCGGCTCACTGCAAGCTCCACCTCCCGGGTTCACGCCATTCTCCTGCCTCAACCTCCCGGGTAGCTGGGACTACAGATGCCTGCCACCACGCCCGACTAATTTTTTTTGTAGTTTTAGTGGAGATGGGAGTTTCACCGTGTTAGCCAGGATGGTCTCGATCTCCTGACCTCGTAATCCACGTGCCTCGGCCTCCCAAAGTGCTGGGATTACAGGCGTGAGCCACCGCACCCCGCCTACCATTTGCTTTTTAAAGAGCTACTATTATTTTTAAAAATGGATGTATTGAGTAAGAATACTTCTCCCTGTCTCTCTGCTCATTGGTCTTAGCTTTGCTCTGGAGTAGCCCAGGAAGGCTGAACTACAGCTTCCACAGTACAGCACTTCAAATATCTGACAGCAGCTCTCAGGAATCACGATTTCTTGACACCCCATCACTACCTTCTCCAGTACTTACTTCCACCAAATACATATGATCTTCTTCATATTGAATATGTAGAATTCCTTCTATGACCCCTTCCACCATAACAGACACCTGCCTACGGATTCTCTTCTGTTTCTTAAGTTCCCATTCAATGTGTGTTGCCTGAAAGAGATTCAAATTTCATGGGAAAGTGGGGAGAGAAAGGGGCAGGGAGGTCATTAAGAGTCAAATGAGCGCTGGACGAGGTGGCTCATGCTTGTAATCCCAGCACATTGGGAGGCTGAAGCGGGCAGATCACCTGAGGTTGGGAGTTCGAGACCAGCTTGACCAACATGGAGAAACCCCGTCTCTACTAAAAGTACAAAATTAGCAGGGCTTGGTGGCGCATGCCTGTAATCCCAGCTACTCGAGAGGCTGAGGCAGGAGAATCGCTTGAACCCAGGAGGCAGAGGTTGCGGTGAGCTGAGATTGTGCCATTGCACTACAGCCTGGGCAAAAAGAGTGAAACTCTGTCTCCAAAAAAAAAGAATCAAATGAGCTGGCTCCTGGGCAGACCTCTGTGTGAACATGCATGCTGACCTTCACTACACGTGAGTTGGAGTGAGCCAGGTCCCTGGTTCATGCCCCATCCACTGGGCCTGATGCAGGGGCCTCTCTCAACATGACCCTCCGTAGAGCTGCAGAGGCACAGCACATAGGCTCGAGAAGAAAGGCATCCTAATTGGAAACACATGTCACAATTACTTTCAAATCATCTCCCTCACATCTTCCTGTCACAAATCATTAAAGAAGTCCTGTACTCTAAACATGGGGAAATTGCTCAAAGAAAGAAGAGATGTTAGATCTAAATTTCAATTAACTCTAACACTGATTGCTATGTATCACTGCATTAGTCTCTGGTCCTTATTAATGAGGATGTAATTAATGAAGTTTGCCCCAGGCGATGGACCAGAGCACAAATAATTACATTTTAGACAAATAATTTGGGCTTTGTTTTTCAGAGTATGGGGTGCTTATTAAAAATACCAATTCTCAGGTCCCAGCTCAGATCCTGAGTCAGGGAATTCCGGAAGTACGTGGACCTGGACTCTGCATTCCCAGGTGTGTTGTGTTCATAATGAAGTTTGAGATCCACTTATAAAAGAAAAAGAGAGTCCTTTAATGAATTTGTGTTGCATACAAGTGATAGATTGGTAATAGAACTTGCTCTATGGAAAAATATGCCAATACTTGTGTTTGGAAACAATGTATTAAAAATCCTTGATAAGCTTGGCTTAAGGTATAACTGGTTCTGTTTGATGTTAACAAGAAACATTCTCTACAAATACTTCAAAAGTTCAGTAGAAGTCTTTTTTATTGACATTATTTATAATTAGGCCGATCCTAGGAAAGATCTAAACAGAGTTATAAAAGGCAGAATGGACACGAAACATCATGAGCACATGTGCACTCCGTAAATATTTGCTGCATGAATGGTACACTTACATTTGCTTTATTTCCAAAATAAAAAGGCCGAGGAATGATTCTCCTAACCTCCCAGACTTTCCCCTTCTCAAATATCAGTTATATTCTGGCTGTTTGAATATGAGCAAATACAACATCTACCGTTTCTCTGAAACCTTAGATGTGTGTTCTTCCGTTCAAGAAATATGTATTGGTCATCTACTATGTGTCCAGGAGCTGTGCTAAAATCCAGGGATACGGTGGTGAACAAAACAGAGTCTCTACCCTGATGAAGTTTTCCATTGTAGAGAGCTAGTAAGTCAGGTATTTGGAGGAGAAGGTTAATTATTTGAGAAACAAGCGAAATTTCAGAAAAAGTAGAGGGAACTTCAAGCCCAGGCACCAACTCGGCACATACCTCATTGTTTAGCTTTTCAGGAGGATGTAACTTGGGTTTCCAATGCTGTGGGTCAAAAAATACTTTCTATCCTCTCTAGTTATTTCATTTACTTCACTTAGAGCAGATCCTTAAATATTTGGAAGGGCAGATGAATTATGGTTCAACAGCAACATTTTAAAGCATAGTCAGTAGGATTCTGTACACATTGTCTTCAATTCTTCCTCACTGCAATCTTGTTTCCCTCCCACCCCCACCCTCCTTCTCTGCAGTTCTTCCACCAAGGTGACCTCTCTCCATCCAGTGAAGACTTTTCAGCCTTTCTCTCATCTGCCTTCTTATAGCCTTTGCTATTCCTGCTTTTCCTTGTCTTCTTTTGTAGATTTCCTTACTTCCTTGAAGAACTGGTATTCTGGCCAGGCACGGTGACTCGTGCCTATAATCTCAGCATTTTGGGAAGCCGAGGAGGGTGTATCACTTGAGGTCAGGAATTTGAGACCAGTTTGGCCAACGTAGTGAAACCCCGTCGCTCCTAAAAATACAAAAATTAGCCGGGTATGGTGGCACACGCCTGTAATTCCAGCTACTCGGGAGGCTGAGGCAGGAGAATCGCTTGAATGCAGGAGGCAGAGGTTGCAGTGAGCCAAGATCGTGCCACTGCGCTCCAGCCTGGGCGACAGAGCGAGAGAAAGAGAGAAAGGAGGGAGGGAGGGAAGGAGAGAGGGAGGGAGGGAGGGAGGAAGGAAGGAAGGAAGGAAGGGAGGGAGGGAGGGAGGGAGGAAGGAAGGAAGGAAGGAAGGAAGGCAGGCAGGCAGGCAGGCAGGCAGGCAAGCTGGTGTTCCCCTGAGTTTCACGCTCAGCCTACTTTTCTTCTTACTGTACTACTCAGTAATCTTATTACCCACACGGAGCTGGGCATCGCTGCAGAGCAATTTTCTGAGGCCCACGGTCTACCAGACATCTTTCATTCCTTGTGCCATAGAAACTCCCTGTCCCGCCCCAAACCAGCTCTTCCTCTGATATTCTCTATCATGGTGAATACCAGCCCCCGCTCCAGCCCCATCATCCAGTTGCCTGAAGCAGCTACCTAGATATCCCCCTTCTTCATTGTTGCATCTACTCAATCCCTTCAACACCCTAAAGCCCAAACATCTAAAATGTTTCCTTCACCCCTCGCCCCATCACCACTTAGCTCAGGCTCACATCGTCTTTCACGGCTTACTCAAACCGCCAATTCCCTGGCCTCCAATATCAGGTTTATTGTCCCTTTTGGTTTCTTTGTCTTATTCCGGGGATGAAGTCAATGTCTTATTCCTCTTTGTATCTCAGAGCTTACGAAGATGCATGGAACGTGGAAAATGAATGAATGAATAAATTAATGTGCACAACTTTAACAAAAGTGCTGCCTAGCATAGGCTCCTACATGGAGAATGATTTTGGAATTGGTATTCATTTTTAATACGTTTTCAGCACTTTTTTTTTCTTCACTTTTTTCCGTAACTCCATATCCACTGGCATGTTTTAAGTCTCCTGGTTGTCTCTGATTATGTTTGTTTTCCTTGGTCGAGAGCCTTGGATTTGCACTCTAATTTGTCTGAATTCAGCATCAGTTGTCAATAAAGCTAACTTGAAAAAGGCAGGGTGCATAAGACTTAACACCGACGAAACCAGACTTCTTGTTTCAATTAAATTACTTAATATGGGACTTTCCAGTCCTCTATGGACCCATTAGCTAATAGACTGTTTTGAAAAACTGTCAGGAAAGAGAGGCTGCAGAATTCAAGAGACGTGAGTGAGTGACTAGGAGAGGAATGAAGCCTGAGGTCTTTCTTTATAAAAACATTTTCATGTGGACATAAAATTTTTATGTATCAAAGAGTTCAAGAATGACTTATTCTTCTTGCCCAGAATCATTAATGCAATTCTTATGCTTGCAAATAATAATAATATAATAATATACTTTAATATACTTCAGTGTACTGTTCTCCAAACATTTTTAGTTCTAAATCTATGACCTCTCACACACTTTTTAGTAGACATCTAAAATTTGCAGTGGATATTAAAGCGTATTGCAAACTGAATCTTTTAAAATCAAATGGTTAAACCACGTTTTAAAATGTCTCCAGAGGAATATAAATACCATTGCTATTTTACACCCATGATTATACATTTTTTAAGGAAAATACATGTGGAAATACTCCTTTAAAGGAAATTTTACATTTTTTCTCCTTAATTTATATTTTATTGTAGTTCTACCCGTAGAACTATTTCATAACAAGTTTTATATCCAAAAGCCTTTTCACCATATCATTCTTTTCTTTTTTTTTTCCTATCATTCTTTTCTGTGACAAAAGGAATGCATGTAGATTTTGATTTTAATTCTGGGGTCAGATGTAAGTATTTAAATTTTGGGGATTAATTTTTTTTAATTTGGGGATTTAAATTGGGGTTTAATTTTGGCTCTTTGGATTGATTACACATTAGAGTAAAGAAGAGTATTTGATAAAAAAGGCATAAATACACCCAGCAATGCTGAAAAAAAGAAGACAAAATGGCATAAATATGTTATAAATTTAGTAAATAATTATTAAATACAAAAAGGTAAATTTCAATGATTTTCATCTCTTAAATAGATGCCCCATGAATGGAGTTTTTTAATTGTTGTTTTTGTGTTCATATATGAATACTACTTTTTCCTAGAAAGGAGACAGGGCTCAGCAGAAATTCCCTACTGTATGTGTGTATGTAGACGTATATGATTATATAGCATAATCATATATGCAATATATGCTGTATTAGTCGGCTATAAAGAAATATCTGAGAATGGGTAATGTATAAAGAAAAGAGATTTAATTGGCTCACAGTTCTGCAGGCTGCACAGGACGCATGATGTTGGCCATCTGCTCAGCTTCTGGGGAGGCCTCAGGAAACTTACAGTCATGGCAGAAGTTGAAGCGGGAGCCAGCACTTCTCAACATGGCTAGAGCAGGAGAAAGGGAGAGATAGGGGAGATGCCACACACTTTTAAACAACTAGATCTTGTGACATCTCTATCATGAGCACAGTACTAGGGGAATGGTACTAAACCATAAGAAACTGCCCCCATGATCCAATCACCTCCCACCAGGCCTCACCTCCAACACTAGGGATTATAATTTGACATAAGATTGGGGCGGGGGCATAGATCCAAACTGTATCATCTATTATATATACAATATATACTAAGAAAATGTGTTCACATAAATAGAATATAATACAATGCATTTTCTTAATAGCAATGTCTTGATTTCTTAAAATCCTTCAAACTTAGATGTGAAAAAAATCTAACAGCAATCATTATCGAAAAATTATTTTTGGTGATGTATTAGCTGTTAATGTAATTAGATTCTCCTTTACTTTTAGTTTAAAGAAAATTATGGGAAACAGCCTGACTTGCAAAAGGAATTGATTAGTCATTTACTTTTTAGTGAGGGTAACAATATTTAGAATTCTCCCTCTGCTTGGTGCCCTAGAGCCTTTGTTGTACGTTAAACAATATACCACAATAAGAGTGGGTTGGATGGGAGCTATCACTTTCTTTTGTCAAGTGCAAGAAGAGAGGCAGGAAAGGATAATCTGTCCATTCCATTGTAGGCACTTCCTCAAGCAGATCTCGTGGAAGAAAAGAAACAAATGGAAGTTGAGGATTTGTATAGTGATTCCCCTAAAACTACCCTTGTACACATACTTCTTGGAAAGCCTACGTGTAGCCCCTGAGGATTAGACATATGCTGATTTGAAGACCAATTACCCAGAATTGCTGTAGTAGTTAAGATGAGAAATAATAAAGAATATTAGATCAGTGATTGAAGGAGCAAAGAGGAGTGGAAAATACTTTGAAATAAAAGGAAGATAAGGACCTGCAAAAATTAATAGTACTGAAGAGTTTTTTTTTCCATTTTTTTCAAATATTCCATTTGTAATAATTATGTTCACTTCTGATTTTGATACCTAGATATGCATTAAATTATTGTGATTAAATGCTTATGTAGAAAGTATCACTCCTGTTGAGAATTAAGCCAGTTTCAAGCTCTTCTTTATAGTTTTTAAAAATAGTAAAAACATCACATCTTTACTAGTGTAGGTAAAACCTACCCAATCATCCAGTCCTTCATTCATTCATAAATTAATAAACATTTAAAGCTATGCTCTAGACCCACTGTGAGTGACTGTGGAAACAAAAATTAAATACCCCTCTCTTCCAATTACTTAGACTCCAGTGGGGGAGAAAACGTGCAGACAATAGCTACACCCTGTCTATTGGCTATATTAAGGCAGTCTGTCATGACAATGGCAAAAATAAAGAGCACAGGAAACATGTATGGTTTCACAAAGCACACAGTATTTTGATGAAACCTAAGTGACTAACAGTGGCCAGAGAAATAATATTTCAGGCTAAAGCAATAGCTATTTGGGAGTGGAAAGCAGCCTTGCATGTGGTAGACAGAACACATAATTTTGTGTGTTTCAAGCATAAGGTGTAAGGTAAAGGGATACTATCTGATGAGACAGGAAGAAGACAAAGATTGCAGAAGGCCTATGCATTGTGCCAAAGACTTTGAACTTGTTTGTAAGTAACGGGAAATCTTTAAAGGGTTTAATATGAAGGAATAACACAGACAGATTTGCATGTTAAAATATCCACTCCGGTAGGAGTTGAGAAGATGGATCTGAGAGTGAGAGTCGGAAGGGAGAAGGCAGGCCAGTGAAGAGACTATCACAATGTTCAGATGATGAGGATCTAAACCAAAGTGGTAACAGTGGGATTAAGAAGTGAGGCATGAAAGAAAATGAGGTCTTGTTGATGGATTTAATATGTGGGAAGATAAACTGGGATACTCTCCAGTAGCTATACAAAAGTGATTTAAATACTAAAGAATTTAACTCACGAACACGAAGTCCAGAGGTAAGCAGTTCCAGGGCTGCTGAGGACAATGGCTTAATAACATAATCAAGAATCCAGTTGCTTTCCATTTTGTGCTCTATACTGCAAAGATTTGACTTGCGTCCCATGCTTGCCCCCTTATGGAAGCTGCTATAGCCTCAGTCATCACATCCTTGCCTAACCACAGTAAAGACCTGAACAGTAGTTTCTCCTGGCATGTCTCTTTTTATTAGGGAATAAAAATCTTTCCAAGGAGGCTGCACCTTGCCTCACAATTACCTTATTGCCCATGCCTATATCAGTTGCTTGCAAGGAGAGCGGAATAACCTGTTGGCTTGGACCAACCAACTTTCAACTCCATGGTGCGTAGAAAGGTCTATGAAGAACTCCAAATCCAATACCTGAACAAATTGTGGTTCTGTTAGTAAGGAAGAATGGAGATCTTGACTCTCAGGAAGTAAGTGAACAGAATCTGTTCAAATTCAACTTTCTGGTTGAGGTGAAAGGATCAATGCTGTTCTGTTCATTGGGATAGCGTCTATCAGAGGAAGAGCAGATGAGTGGGAAGATATGATGAGATTTGGAACATATAGAACTTGAGGTGCCTACAGGACATTTGGGGAATGTTTGATAGGCAGCTGAGTAGAGGATCTATGAGTCATGAGCAGAGAGCTAGTTGAAGTCGTAGGCATGAATGAAATTCTTTGTGGAAGTGTGAGGAATGAGAAGACAGGGTTATGGAAAAATTCTTGGGGAACACCAACTTTTAAGAGGAGAGCACAGAAAGAAAAATCACAAAAAGATATTGGAAGAGTAAAGCAAAAGGATTAAAAATACTTTCTCAAGAGTTCCAGAGGAAAAAGGGGTTACAGTGATAGTTTCGTCAGGCTTTGCTATGTGCTCTGTCACCATTCCTCCAAACTATCATACAGCAAGTATAATGAAGTAGCTTGAAGTAAGAGTGAACAGGAAGAATTGGTGGGTTGCATGGACAGGATTTTTTTTTTTTTTTTTTTTTGAGACGGAGTCTCGCACTTTTGCCCAGGCTGGAGTGCAGTGGCGCGATCTCGGCTCACTGCAAGCTCCTCCTGCAAGCTCCTTCTCCGGGGTTCAAGTGATTCTCCTGTCTCAGCCTCCCAAATAGGTGGGACTACAGGCATCTGCCACCACACCCGGCTAATTTTCTGTACTTTTAGTAGGGACAGGGTTTCACCATGTTAGCCAGGGTGGTCTCGATCCCCTGACCTTGTGATCCGCCCGCCTCGGCCTCCCGAAGTGCTGGGATTACTGAAAGCCACTGCGCCCGGCCTGGACAGGATGTTTTTGATTTTGTTCAAAGCATTTTAGACAGGCCTCTCGAATTTTTATGTATACAGAGACAGAAAATCTATACTCTGCTCCCAGGGCAGTGGACATCTGCTATTTTAGCTCTCACTGGACACAGAATGCTGTCCAAGGAAGGTCGAAGAAGGGGTCTTTGGGGTGTGGAATCACGATAGCATGATTGGTGTTTTGGGCAGCAGCCTAAAATCTTTATTGAAATATATATGATAAAAATATATATTTAGGTACTGCCTGGTGGCTGCAGAGCACAATGTCACTGGCTGTAAAATTCTAATGGATGGCTTCTGAGTTCTTCCCTCCTTTCAAATAAAACTCATGATCCTTTTTGCTCAGAGGGTTCTTGGATTTTGATGTGATTTCAGTGCCATGTTCCCCCTCCTGACAGCAACAGGGTCCAGAGGGTGGCAAGTGCCATTAACACCATTTTACAGGGGAGAACCCGGAGAAGCCTGGGAGTGAGTCACATAGGGTCACAACACGGGCAGCTCAGGGCCCAGAAACCACGTTCTCCCACACACCCCTACGTGGATGTGACCTAGAGAGAAGCAGCCCATGTGTGTAGAAACGCACAGCTTTCCAAGAGCTTCCTCATTCATCTCCTTATTTCATTTAATGCTTTGCTGCCATCTTGCTTTAGCATTCCATTTCCTATCCTGAATTTATCCCAACAATTTCTTCAAAGATTTAGAACATTGATTACAAATTCCCTCATGATGCATTTGCTGTCCAGAAGTCAGAGTAAGTAATGATAGTATCATTTCTTCTCTGTTGAAAACCTTTTTAAGAAAACATAATATAATTTTTCCAGATGAAATTAAACTTCTCCTGGAACAAAATGATAGTCAATGTTCCACTCAGGCAATGTCACTTGGAAAAGTAAATGAATCCATTTGGATTTCAAACTTCTGAGTCATGTGGGATGCCCTGATCTTTCTGCTTTGAAGTCTCAAGTCACTTCCTATTATTTCCATGACAGTTCAGAAGATTTATAGTTAGAACTTCTTAGTTTTCCTTTCCTCATATTTTAATTTCTCTCACTTCAGGTAAGTTGTAATCATTTATTTTCAGTCACACAGCCACGGCATTTAAGCTTGATGTACAATCAGAGAGATGCAAATTAAAATCATCATAAGACACCATCTCAACATTTCGGATAGGCAAAAGGTGATGAATCTGGTGCAAGTACGTGCACAAGCAGGGACTCACACATTACCTGGGGGAAAGGATACTGGTACCAGCACTTGGAAAGCAACTTGGCACAACTTAGTCAAGCTCAAGTTGTACATATCCTATGACCCAGCATTTCCACTGCCCGGTGTCTTCTCTAGAAAAACTCTAACAGATGGGCATAAATAAACACATGCAAAAATGTTCAGTGCAGCACTATTGGCAAGAGTGAAAAACTAGAAGGAAAATAACTCTTCCTCCATAAGCTGAATGAATAAACTGTGCTTTAATATTCAGTGGTGGGGATAAACAGGCTCCTTCTACAAATATCCATGTGCATAAAATCCCAAACACATATTTTTTGGGGAAAAAATTGCAATAGAAGAGTGTGATATAATTTACGTAAAGATTATTGGCCAGGCACTGTAGCTCACGTTTGTAATCCTAGCACTTTGGGAAGCCAAGGCGAACGGATCACTTGAGGCTAGGAGTTCTAGACCAGCCTGGACAACATGGTGAAACCTTGTCTCTACTGAAAATACAAAAGAATTAGCCAGTCATGGTGGCGGGGGCCTATAATCCCAGCTACTCGGGAGGCTGAGGCAGGAGAATCGCTTGAACCCAAGAGGCAGAAGTTGCAGTGAGCTGAGATTGTGCCATTGCATTCCAGCCTAGGCAACAAGAGCAAAACTGTGACTCAAAAAAAATAAAAATAAAAAGATTGTCCACGCACACAAACATACTCTGATACACAGAACATAAGCAGCAAGAGCATCAACAGGAACAATGAATACCCACTTCAGGATGCTGGTCATCTCTGTGAGGGATGAGAGGAGATGGGAGAGCATTTTAGCTTTACTTATATTACGTTTTCAAAACTGAAAGAGAGATTGCAAAATAAAAATGGGAAATGTCAGTATGTTTTCATCTTTCCAGTGAGTACCTATAGTTACATTTTCTGTTTTGCTCTCTGTTTGAAATCTTTCATAGTTAGACATTTTAAAATTGAAAGCTACCTTTTTGGCAAAAGAGTTCAACGCTAAAGGGAAGGCAAAGATTGAATTGGACAGAAAATGTTTGGAGCAGGACTTAGCAAAGTGTTTCTGTAAAAGGCCAGAAAGTAAATATTTTACACTATGGGCATTATATTATCATGTCTCCACCACTCACTCTGCCCTTATAGCACCAAAGCAGCCATAGACTAAACGAGTGGCTGTGGCTGTGTTCCAAATCAGCTTTATTTACAAAACAGATCTCAGGTTAGGTTTGGCCTGTGGGTCATAGTTTGCCTTAGTTTATAGAAGCTGGAGGTAAGTGGTTACAGCAACCAAGCAATCTTTGGCTGCGAGGATGATCCTGGGGCCAAGAAACATCGACCTCTGTCTCTAAAGGTTTAATTGAAAAGCCAGACCACCACACTCCCAGCCTAAGAATTCAAGTCATCGTTGAAGTAGTTGAGGCTGTGGCAGTACTAAGCCTCATAAAAATGACCTCTGAAGCGTAATCTTGTTGGGAGTTTTGTTGGGGAGATTTTTGTTAGGTTCTGCGATGGTTTTCACTTGGATCATGGGAACAAGTTTATCCCAGATGTGCCTATCAGTATTCAGCTCTTCAGTCCTGGGGACTTCCCTTCAACTTTCCAAGAATGCCATAAAATTCTCAGGTTGCAGAAAAAGTTTCAGCCCCACCCCATTCACCATTCCTGCACAGCCCAGGGCTACCTTGATTTGACTTCTAAAACTCAAGAAGGCCACTCTGGGAGAGAGTTCATCAGCTTAGCTGTACCCTTAGCCATTGGTCACTTGCATTTGTCTGTCAGGAAGGATGACTCAGCACTACTGTATTCTTTCCTAGAAATCAGGAAGTTTTATTGGTCAAGCTCCTATTGTAGAACCCCTCTTCAGGTCTTGCCACTTTTAGGAATGGCTGATAGAAGGGGCCTGTGATTGATTCTTTAGCTGCCTAAGTACTAGCTTGCTTTGGCCTGTGCAGTCCTTATTCTGGTATCTACAGAGGCCAGGCCCGAGGGCGTTCACTTAAGAGGAAAGCACTTCCACTACCTCTCTTTGCACAACCAACTTTAGCCAACCCAGTCTGCTTAGACCATCAGCATTTATAGTCCTGGCACCCCTTGCAAATTGAGAACATCGTCAGGCCAGAAAGATGGTTAATAAAACCAACAGGATTTATTTATGAGTTTCTTCTGATACAAGCCAAATACAAGATGTGAGAATAAAATGAAGTATCCTCGTGCTGTCGTTACTGGCAAGGGTGGCAGCATTCCTGAGAGGTTAATTGTGTGCCAACCATTTTTTTGAGTAGCAAAGTGGTTCAGGACAGAGCAGGACTTTCTATAAAGTGCTAAATTCAGGTCCTGGCGAGGCCACTGACATGTTTGCACAGGGATGGTTAGCGAACTGACAGAGGCGAGCACGTTCTCTCCCCTGGTGAACTCTGCACAGCCAAGGGCCAGCAGTGTAGGTGCTGTTAGCAGTTGCTGGCTAAACTGCCTTAATGCTCTGAAGTAGGAGGATACAGCCTCACAATCACTGTGGGTCACCATGGCCAAACACCTCTTGCCTACTCACGTGTCTGACCGTGAGATGCCAGATCCTTGGCCATCTTACCATTGCTATGTGTGAAGTAGAAAAGAAATGAGATGTAGGAAAGGAAAGAGAGAAGAGACTGACTTGGCCCAGTCATCGAGATTTCCTCAACCTCTTTTCCTCCTTCCTGAAAATCGAAGGTTTGCATTTTTGCTTAGCTTCCCATGAGACACAACTTCTAAGGATGATGGCCAGATGTTTTGAAAACATGTTAATGAGTTCAAAGAATGCCCATCACCACATCTAATACTATTGGCTCTAAGAGTTTTGGCCTCAAATTGATCTGATTTAGCTCTGTTAGCTCTGTCTTAGCTCTGTTTTCTCTGATAAGATCTAGGATCTGTTGAAGGAAAGCGTGCATTTTTGAGCCTATCAGCCATACATGTGAAGCTGTTACTGGAACTAGGAATCGAGGACCAGACTGACTCTGTCAATCTTTCCTGGCTAGGACTTGCAAATTCTTGGTTATGTTTACTCAGAATGTTAATAATTTCGGAAATTATTAAAATGGAACCAAAATACTTTCTTTTTAAGAGGCTATTGAGATCACAAATCATTCCACAAATATAATAAGCTATGTAAGCTGAGCAAGTCCAATACTCGACACTTGGCCTGAGCCAGCTGGAAGCGTGGCCGTTTTCATATGACATTTCATGTGTGGAACTAAGGAGGCATGAGAAAAACCCTTTAAAAATGAGGCACTAAAGTTTTAATAATTGTGCTGGACAAAATGTTTTCGCAAAAAAAAAAAAAAACAAAAAACAAAAACCACTTCCTTTTTTTCTCCTTTCTGCTTTCAATTTTTTAATTTTACTCCCTTTGCCCAGTGTCATCGACAGTACCAAACCCCTTTGCTTTTGCCCATATCATCGCCCTGAGGAATCCTATTCAGATTTTAGGGGACTTACTTACTTGTGACTTCCTAGGCTCCTCCTGCTCCTTCTCCAGGTAGAACCGATGCTTTTTCCTTTTGCCTTCACTATCTTTTGTGGCCATTGGATCCCATGAGAATTACGTGAGGCAATTTTTAGAAATACAGATCTGAAACCCACCCCAACACGACTGACTCAGAATGCTTTGGGGCTTGTATCAAAAGATTTCATGTACTCCATAAATATATATACCTATTCCACACCCACAAAAATTAAAAACTAAAAGAAATTTAATTAAAACTTTTTTTAAAAAAAATAATGCTTCTTGAACCCAGGAATGTGCACCGTAAAGTAAGGTGATTCAGATGTCATTGGTCACAGGATCATTACCACGAGGACCCAGGCCATTGTTCCTATACACCTTCATCAAACAGTCATTTGTATGCCTTTCTCTAGTTTCTTAATTACAGGCTTGTTGAAGGCAATGACCCGTATAGTATCCATATTTCATTCAACACTTTTTTTTTTTTTTTTTTTGAGACACAGTTTCACTCTTCTTGCCCAGGCTGGAGTGCAATGGCGCGATCTTGGCTCACCGCAACCTCTGCCTCCTGGGTTCAAGCGATTCTCCTGCCTCAGCCTCCCAAGTAGCTAGGACTACAGGTGTGTGCCACCACGCCCAGCTAATTTTCTGTATTTTTAGTAGAGATGATGTTTCACCATTTTGGCCAGGCTGGTCTCAAATCCTGACTTCACTGGATCTGCCCACCTTGGCCTCCCAAAGTGCTGGGATTACAGGCATGAGCCACCACGCCTGGCCTTAACACATTTTTTGAGTGCCTAGTGTACACCAGGCACTGTTTTGAGAGCAAGAGACATGGCAATGAACAAAACAGGCAGAACTTCTCTCTTGGACCTTACATTCCCAGGAGAAAAGTCAGACAATAAAAGCAAGTGAGATTATGAAATACTATCTCATTAGATGATAAGTTCCCTGGAGGAAGATAAAGCACGGAAGGAGGAGATGGTGAAGTCCAGGATGGTGGTGAAGGTAACACTAAGCCTTCGCTACACAGGTGGTAACCGAGCAAAGAATTGAAGACTGTGAGGAAGAAGGCCAATTAGCCATTTGGGAGAAAGACAAGGTAAGGCTTGGAGCACAAGAATGCCAAGCTCATTCTAGAAACAGATAGGCTGTTTCCAGTATGGCTGGAGCAGAGTGAGCAAGTGGGAGAGAGGACGGAGGAGGCTGGTGAGATGCAGGGGAAAGGGGAGATCTTGTAAAGGCTCGTCCGACCCTGTGAGAACTTTGCCCTAGCCTGGAGCAGTGGCCTGTAATCCCCGCACTTTGGGAGGCCAAGGTGGGCAGATCACTTGAGGTCAGGAGTTTGAGCCCAGCCTGGCCAACATAGTGAAACCCTGTATCTACTAAAAATACAAAAAGTAGCCGGGTCTGGTGGCATGCACCTGTAATCCCATCTATTTGGGAGGCTGAGGCAGGAGAATTGCTTGAACTTGGGAGGCAGAGGTTGCAGTGAGCCTATCACAGTGCTTACTCCAGAATAAATGCTCCATGAATACTTGATGAATAAAGGAATCATCTCCGAGGTAGCATGCAAAGGCATCTTGTGGTTTAGACTTAGACCAAGACTCAAAGAAATAATTTTAGCATAGATATTTTAACGTAAATATTTTTAACAAAGAGGCAGCTATACTCACCCAGAGCTCAGATTCTGGAGCCGAGATGCCTGGATTCAAATATTTCACATACTGGCTGTAGAATCTTGGCAGCCTGTCAATGCCTTAGTGTCCTCATCCATAAAATGCAGAAAATAATAGGACCTACTTCATAGAACTCTGATCATTAAATATGTTTATACATCAAAGGAACCTGTGTTTGATGTGCTTTGAGAACCAATAAATATTTGCTATTACCATTAGCATGGATATATTTAAGATGTAAAATATTCAAACATTTAACATACTTAATATCCAATTTTAGTCATTTCTATATACTCATGATTGATAAAAATAACATTATAACTGATATATACTATATTACTGTGTGATACATATGATATATATATATATAATTGTTACATGTCCATTTTAGGGTATGCATGTTAAAAGAATGGGAATTCATGGAGTCCTAGAGATGGTAAAACAGAGAAAATGAGTAAACGTAAAGATGATGATGATGTTGGTAATAGCTACATTGGTGGCTACAGTTGTAAAAAGAGATCGGAGTCCTCATATTGCTGGGTATTAGTGTTCCTTGGGGCTACTAATAAAAATACAAAAATTTCAAATGTGAATTACACTTTGAAGTCTGTCTTTCACTTTAGTCAGACTTTGGCTTACCCCCTGCAAGCCACGTTTTAGATAGCGTAAGAATAATTTCTCTCCGATTCCCATTCCTATTGAATTTGTGTCATAGTCTCCTAATACAAACTTCACATTGTCACCAGATAGTTTTAATACAACTAGGGAAATTTCTTAATTCACACCTGGGAATTGGTTTCTACTAGGAGACTCATTTATGACTCATTTGAATGATTTGAATATCTGTGTGCAGATCTTAAATGCTATTGTTATTATTCATATGTAATAATACAGATGCAACTAGTAATTTTCCTAGCCTTTGTCCAGTTCTATCTTTAATACTCATTTTTAAAGAAACTTGTGAATGACACCCATCTTCTCTCTGTTTTGTACTTCCTGATTTTTGTAATCATATCCATGTCTGCTGGTTAACTTTGATGGCTCTGGAGGTAGATGCCTGGCTGGCTTCAAATCCTGGGCATTGTTGAGTGGTTGTGTGACCTCAGGTAAATGACTCAACTTCTGCGGGCCCCAGCCTCAGTTTCCTTCACTGTAAAGTAGGGGTCATAACACCACCTCCAACTGAAGGCTATTTTTAAGATGAAATGAGATATACATGTAAATGAGATGTACACTTAAGACAGCACTTGGCGCATAGTAAAACACAGTAAATGTTGAGTATTAACTATTATTGGTGCTTCTGCAAACTGGCTGGAGTTCTCTCTTCCCAGCATTTGCTTTGTAATTCTGTAACTGTTCAGCATGTGTATGTCTCCTAACTGCATTTACTGCATAAGTTACTGGTCATTTTGTCTGCCTCCTTGCCTTCCAGGCATTATTTAGGGTGGAGTCCTAACTGTTTACACTTGTACCACTGAATCCCTTTTCACCTCCGGCTGCCCCTGGACAGCCATCAGTCAGCCATGCCCCACCTGACTGACACTGCTAGTAAAACCGTACAGTATTAAAAAGACGTGGTGGCTCAGGCCTACAATCCCAGAGCTTTGGGAGACCGAGGCAGAGGAGTACTTGAGGCCAGGAGTTCCAGATCAGCCTGAGCAACATGGTGAGATCCCATCTCTACAAAAGAAATAAAAAGAAATTAGATGGGCGTGGTGGTGCAAGCCTGTAGTTCTAGCCACACAGGAGGCTGAGGCAGGAGGATCCCAGAGTTTGAGGCTGCAGCAAGCTACATGCCACTGCACTCCAGCCTGCGCAACAGAGCCAGACCATGTCTAAAATTAAAAAAAAAAAAGATCGAGCCCGTACTCTACGACCTTCACAGCCAGCCCCTCTCTCTTCTCGTTGCAGGATGTTCTGGAAGCTTTCCCTGTCCTTGTTCCTGGTGGCCGTGCTGGTGAAGGTGGCGGAAGCCCGGAAGAACCGGCCGGCGGGCGCCATCCCCTCGCCTTACAAGGACGGCAGCAGCAACAACTCGGAGAGATGGCAGCACCAGATCAAGGAGGTGCTGGCCTCCAGCCAGGAGGCCCTGGTGGTCACCGAGCGCAAGTACCTCAAGAGTGACTGGTGCAAGACGCAGCCGCTGCGGCAGACGGTGAGCGAGGAGGGCTGCCGGAGCCGCACCATCCTCAACCGCTTCTGCTACGGCCAGTGCAACTCCTTCTACATCCCGCGGCACGTGAAGAAGGAGGAGGAGTCTTTCCAGTCCTGCGCCTTCTGCAAGCCCCAGCGCGTCACCTCCGTCCTCGTGGAGCTCGAGTGCCCCGGCCTGGACCCACCCTTCCGACTCAAGAAAATCCAGAAGGTGAAGCAGTGCCGCTGCATGTCTGTGAACCTGAGCGACTCCGACAAGCAGTGAGCGCGGGGCCGGACGCAGCTCAGCCCCGCCCGCGCCCGGCCGCTGGGTGGCGCCGCCGCCACCTCTGTCCCTGCCCTCCGAGCCCACTCTCACGCTGCCTGGTGTCCCCCCTCAGCAGCAAGCACGTCTCTTAGGGCTGACGGTGTCCTTGTCACAAAGGTGGATCGCAAGTGGAGCTTTTGCTGATGTGTTCTTGACCGACCCCGGGCCCCACCTGTGCCCCCCGAAACCAGGTGGTGGATCAGGCCCGAAGGAAAATGCTGGAAAACCACCACCTGCCACCCAGCAGTCAGAGAGGACCTTTCACGGTGATGCACTGTAAATCCGACATTGATGTTTCCACCATGTGGAAAAGCAAGGATTTCTCTGCCCCGCCCCCGCCCCCTGCACTCCAGCTCGCCCTCTTCCCGCGCGAAGTGAAGGATGCGTCACTTTTCTGAGCTGCCCCTTAGACCTCTCCTGCTGGTCCCTGGACCTCTGGCTGGAAGCGCTCATTCTTGTGACTGGCAGGCTGCCCTCGGCTGCTGCTGTGATGGGGATATGTACAACCTCCATAAATATGTCGGTGCACAGGGGCGTCTCCTAATAAACCTGATACCAAGAAGACAACTTGAGCCACTTGGATCCTGAAGTGGGCTTCCCGGGAAACCTTGAGCACAGCAGGCTGCACAATCCCCCACCCTCAGTCACCACCGCCTCTTCTTCCTCACTGTCCCCACCCCCTATTTGTGGAGTAAAGATGAACTCTGGTGTGCATGCTATTATTGCTGCAATTAGAATATTATCACACACAAAGGTCTCTATATTAACGCAGGTTTTATAAGTGACCGTATATTGTAAAGAGCTGTTAAAAAGTATTATAGACCTATTCATGTATTATTTCACATGTTTTGACTCTGGCTTGCAGCACCATTCTGAGTAAGGATGAGAGCAGGCGATGATCTGCCCAGAAGGTGTTTTACTCAGAAAAAAAAAATGCCTGGTCAGCAATTCACTGTCATGCACCTATTTTAGATTGGGCAGGGAGATGGGAGGAGTCGTGATTTTTACTTTGAATATTATTTCACTGAAGTTACTAAAACATTGCAGCACAATGTAGAAATTGGCTTGGGATGGATAGGTATAGGGAGGGGCATTTGTCGGGAAATTGATGACCGGAAGCTCGAAAGCCCCTGTAATGTGGAATATGCATATGTGGGTTGAAGCGGTATACTATTTTCACTGCCATGACACTAAGCAAAAACTATTTCCTGTTAAAAGAAAGAGAAAAAGAAAGGGATATTTAAACATATAAGGAGCTGAGTCGCTTTGTGGTATAGAAGGGAATAAGGAATAAAATATGTGGAATAGTAATCTAGTTGAACTGTTCTGCACCAAACGTGCTTCCTTTTCAAAGAATAGACTTCAAAAGGGACGAACAAACATTTATAATGAATTATGGAAGTTTCCATGTTGTGGTCTCTTGATATAAGGAAGTAGACATAACTTATTTTCCAGCGAAATTATACTTCCTCTAGGTCCCTTTGCTCAGTTGCCCCAGGAAGGCTTCCCTGTGAGTAATGCTTATGGAATCTGACAAATGTGAATGAGCTGCCATTGGTGGGAATCAGTAAACTTTGCAAACCTTTCACTGATGATACCCCAGCAAGTGCTCCTGTGAGGGGCCACTTCCCTAGTATGTGAGAGAGACCCCCCGCAAGCTGCTGTGGGGACTTGGCTTCCTGATACTAGGTAGTGATGGTGGATCTAGAGACATTCACTCGAAGAGCAAGGATTGGGGTGGAGTGGGTTGGTGAATCTATCTCAGGCCACTGCACTGCAAGGTCCATTTCTGTCACTTCTGCAACACCATGAGACCTGAGCAAGAATGTGCTGTTGCAGACGGCCTCTTGGTTTCATAAATGGGTATATACAGCCTGAACTCAGGAGGCAGAAATCAAAAGAAATCCTTGAGGGCTGGAACCTGAGGATAGAGAGAAAATGGAGAGAAGGGTGTCCAAGGTCAGGACTGATTTTTGCATTTAGTGGAAAACCTCAAGTCAGACTCGGTGGCAGAACATGCAGCAGAAAAGCTGTGAAGGAAGGAAATTTATGTGATTGTAATGGAGGCTAGGGGTGGATTGGGAGGTGGGTGGAGGAGAGTCTCTGACCAGCTGCACAGCCAACCCCTATCATTTTATTAACATGGAACCCACACAGATCGGGGAGGGATTAAGGTAAGAACTTACAGAATGCAAACACGAGCACACTCTCTTCCAACCCAGTTGTGGGTGTAGCAATGAAAGCAATATGATATGCTGCAGTGTGAAGCTCCTTCTGGGGGTTATCGTATGTACAGAGTTTACCTTATAATGGCTCAAATTGTATTTAATTTTTTTGTTTTGTTTATAAATGAAGAAAAGCTATAAGTATAATGTAATTATTTTATAGGTATACTATTAAATTATAGAACAAATAAAGATAATCTAGGATTATATGTGATCCCGGTGTGATGTGCCATAAAAGTGGAATTTTTAACTTGTTGCAGTGAGCCGTGAAACAGCACTGTGGGTTCAGAGGGTTTTTGTTCAACCGCAGTGAGTTCAACCTCTAGCTTATGTCACATGATCTCCTTTGGGGTCTCGAATCTTCTAAGATAATTAGAATCAGGCATCCAAGGAGCAGAAGTGATGGGGGTGGCCCTCAATCCTGGTCTTTGGGAGCTTCCAAGCCTCTTCCAGATCCTCCACCAGCTGAAGATAGAGTATTCTCACTGTGCTGGCTGAATGAGAAACACTAAACAAGGAAGCCTTGAGAAACTGCAGCAAATGGAAGCCCACCGTTAGTCTCCCCGTTAGCACTAGGGACACACTTGTCCTGAGTTTTGTTCATTTTCACATTTACTTCTCATGAGTTCCAACATTTCTTCATATAAATATTTCTTAGTTTACAGCGCCTGCATTTTTCTATGAATTGACTTAATCTGCCATTCAAGAAAACTCAATTATCAATAAAAAATAAAATCCAGGCCAGGCGTGGTGGTTCACTTTGGGAGGCCAAGGCGGGCAGGTGGATCACGAGGTCAGGAAATGGAGACCATCCTGGCTAACACGGTGAAACCCCGTGTCTGCTAAAAATACAAAAAACAATTAGCCGGGCATGGTGAGGGGTGCCTGTAGTCCCAGCTACTCGGGAGACTGAGGCAGGAGAATGGCCTAAACCCGGGAGGCGGAGCTTGCAGTGAGCCAAGACCGCACCACTGCACTCCAGCCTGGGCGACAGAGCGAGACTGTGTCTCAAAAAATAAATGAATAAATAAATAAATAAATAAATAAACAAAATAAAATTCAGAATCAAATTGCACATGGTTGATCCACTGTGTAGACTTCAAAGGAATTAAACTCAACTTCCTAGTAAATAGTTCATCTTAGTTTATTAAATGGGGCAGAATATTGCACTGTGTGTTCCTAGTAAATAGTTCATCTTAGTTTATTAAATGGGACAGAATACTGCACTGTGTGCTGACATATTCCAACTCACTTGCTTTTGAAGTTGGTCAACTGATTTTTAAGTTACAAAGTCAATGAAAATGACTTTTGCTATTGTGTGAACAACTTAGAATGTATATATTCCCAGAAAGCTTATTTAATGAATGACCTCTCACCACTGATTATTAATGTCTGCATGAGTGATAGCAATAAGACCAAGTCATAAATAATGCAATGAAAACTTTTTAAGTGAAAGTAAGTTTATTAAGAAAGTAAAGGAATAAAGAATGCCTACTGCATAGGCAGTGCAGCCTAAAATGTCTTATTCCTCATGTTATCTTCTGAATTCTCCTTAATCCCCAACCTTGTCACCCCTTCACCCTGCTTCCCACACAGAGCAGATGCCCATTCAACTTATCAAAAACAAAATATGGCAAACCATGCATATTTTTGTTGTTGTTTTTTGTATCCATTGATGTTACTGACTTCGCTAGTATTTAGTCTAGAATAGAAGGCAAAACAAACAAAACCAGCAAAATCACTGCCATATCATTCCTTGAATCCTGAGTTTTCTACCTTGTCTGCCTTCTTTTCTCCACCTTCTACAGCCTCGTATATTTGTTATATGTGTGTGTGCATGTGTATATACACAATATATATGTAGTGTATAGTGTATATATTGTGTGAGAAAAAGTAGAGAATGGTGTCTATATAGTGTATAGTGTATATAGTGTGTACACTTACACACACACATAACATCTGCAGATTTTAGTGGAGGGAATAGGAAAAAAATATGTCTAATGAATCTTACCCAGAATCAGAAGTTTCCTGGATTTTTATAAGGTTTATTGCCCACTTTCTAAGGTGTATGGAGTGTGCGCTTACCAAGTCCTCCAGCACAACTTGCCCCACACTTCTCATCTGGTCCTATTACATGATGTCAATCATATGATGGATCTGTGTAGTGATTTACAGAATGTCCCTTCAGTTTACATTTTCACCAAGAGCATAATAACTTACATAGTCTGGGGACAAAGTCATAAACATAAACTCTTCATCCCATTGGAACGCAGACTGCCTCTGGTCCTCCCACCTATTGGGATGACAGAAAACACGCTTGCCAGGTAAAGTTCTGGAAGTTGTTTTAATCCGCTTTAGCAAAGAGATCACACTGAGTGCGGTAGGAGTAACTGGGGCTACTGCTGGGACATCCTGCCGTGTTCCATTTGATTTTTGTAGGAGCCAGCATAGTGAAGTAAATGGAAATATAGCCAGGGCTACTACAGTACCAAAGTCTTTGAGGGGTTCATAATTTCCCTGATTCCTTCTGGAATTCAGCATCATTTTTGATTTACTCTTTTCTCTAGGCTAGGGAGCAGCTTCAGGGTCTTCCATTAGTCTTTCTCCACTACAATAGCTCTTACCTAAGAACTCAAGAATCAATGTGAGGGTTCTTCAAACTACCAAGAGTGTCCCTTCTAATTATGTATTTGGAAATGAGGGAAAGGATCACTAGGTTAGTCTGTGGACCCGTGGGCCCACTGAGAGCCAGACCTTGGAGGACTCTAGTAGACGCTATATGACCCTACATTAGTAGGGAGCCATGGTGGTTCACTGGGTCTCCAGGTGTTGGTGTCAGTTCAGATGCAGTATTCAATAATTCTCAAAAGTGCTGAGTGTTCTTCTCTCCCAAACCACATTTACTCGAATAAAGTGATCCTGAGCTCCCTGGTTAAGAAGTAGGGAAATGACAAATGAATAGATTTGCCCTGGTATTGCCGGGTCATAAAGAATCAGCGACTTCTTCAGCCAATGGGTTTCAGGTCTGATCTGGAAACTGAACAAGGGATTGTGATTTTCACTGAGATTCTGCCCTCTGCCTCTGATTTTCCTTTACTGATTTATTTTGACTGCGTAAATTAAGCAATACTTCTTGTTGCCCTCCTCCTACAACCCCCTATCCATCTTGCCTTCAGAAACATCATGTTCTAGTAACCATTTTCAAATTGGGAGTCCACAGGTGCCACTACAGTCCTACCCCTCTTTGCAATAACCGTGCCCATTTCTGAAAGGTAAACATTACAACCTGGCTCATTTTATGTTGAGATCTTGGTATTCTTGCATCCCTTACGGAGCCTAGTTTTATAGCAGCATCTCTTCCTACAGTTATCCCTGGCCCACAGATGATGGCACTGCTGAGCACTAGAGCTGCTACCCCTCTCACGAACACAAGCATCATAGCTTTGGTAACTAGAGACCTTCCTGAGAACACAGTTGGTGAGTGGTTTAGTTTTCATAGCTTTACAGAACAAACCCACTTTAGCACGCCCAGTTCTCTGAGCCTTAGGGTGGTTTTATCCATCACGCACCATGGACGTTCTTACATTTCTATTCCATAGAGTGTGAATCAAAGCGTTTGAGACACTCCAAGAATCATCCTAGTAGCTTATTATCACCATTCCTGGGGAATTTTCCAAAGGCTCAAATCCTGAATCATGGGAGACTGCTCCCATGGTGATAAGCATTATCCAGCGTAATGTCCTGCTCTTCTTCCTTGATACAGCAGCCTTGGGACACATTCCCATCCTTCTCCCAGCTCCTGCTGCGATTTCACCGTATACTGTGTTTCTTCCCTTAGCCAATCCAGCAGATCCCCAGCAGCGATGAGAGGCTAACAATAGACCTAGCAGGCTCAGGGGACTTTGAGAGTTCCAACTGCATCTACCCAAGTACTCCTCTCCCAATTTTAGGGGTTCTACTTCCCTATTAGGGTTCTAATCTTGGGACAAGCACCTTGCTGAAGCTGAGAATACACAATTCCCTGAAACAGAGCTCCTTTTTACAACCGAGTCTTCTTCTGACTGCAGGAGACTCGGGCTTCATTGAATGCTAGCTAGAAGACCCTATCTAGGGCTTTTACATTGTGTCTGAATTGGTGATTAATCACTTTGAGTCTTTTATTATCTCTTCAACAAGTCAATGCCGCTTGTAAGCAGGTATCCAATCCCAAAGTGCTTATAATCACGCTGCCCCTCACAACTTTTAAGCACCAAATATATCGAAGCAGCATCATTCCTCTGGGTCACACCTGAGGTTCGTTGACTCATGCCAAGGAAGTCAAGGATGTAGACACACAGGAGTGAATTTAAGAGTGGCAGTTTAATAGGCAAAAGAGAAAAGCTCCCTCGTGCAGAGGGAGAGGGTTCCGAGTGGATCTCTCCATTCATGGGGAGATGCAGCTGGTTTTACAGATGAGTTTGAGGAGGCAGTGTCTGATTTACATAGGGAGCAACGGATTGGTTGGATTAGGTGTGTCATTTACATAGTGAAGCTGGCTGCCCCACCCTCATCTTTTATTATGCAGATGAGTTATCTCCCTGCCTGTTCCCTGATTGCACACAAGTGACAAAGAAAAGGGAAGATCGAGCCTCCCTGTAGAACCTGCTTGGTCCCCAGGTGCCTTTTCCTATTGACACAGCTGTCGGCATTTTCCTGTGCAAGCTTCTGGCTGCTTTTCTATATCTGCAGCTTGATATTTCAGGCTGTTCTTTGTTAAAAAAAAAAAAAAAAAGATTTTGGGGCTGCTTTTTATCAAAAGGGAAACTTTATTGAGGACTCTCTTACCCTCATTATCTGTCTAAATAATTTCATTTGAGTTCCGGTGTCAATACTGCACCAGCCCGCGAGTTCCCCAACCAGCATCCCATCCTGACTTACCTCTGGGAAGAGTTTTAGCAATGCACGGCGACAGCAGGCCAGGACCCATACTCAGCAGCTGCCCAGCGACTGAGCTTTCTCCAAATCCTGGGTTCGAGTATCTTTCTCTGGCAACTGGAACTGTCTATCTTAGATTGGTTTTCCAAACTCTGAGACAGAGTTGTGAGCAGAAGGTTTATTGGGGGAACACCTGCAGAACAGACGCCTCTAAGCACATGAGGACTGTGCGGTGGGAAAAGCCATCGGGTCACAATTGAGGACTTGTCTGATCCTGTGGGGAGCTCTGGAGCTGGGGGGCGCATTTTAGAGTGGTGCCAAATTGAAGAAAGAGAGACAGACTTTTGTAGCCCACATCCCTCAGTCACTGCACACAAGCCATCCCTAGGATGGGGCATGTATTGCCTCTAAGGGCAAATCTCAGTGAGGATCCAGCTGTTAGTTTCAGCGAGGGTCAGCAGCCGGGTGAGACGGTGAGATGGGATGGGTGCATCAGCCCCGAAGAGGGTATCTGCAGGGAGCACCATAATAGTCTCCTTTCCCCGTGTGTTAGGGGTAGGCGTGGGGGCTGCAGCATGGGGGGAAGGAGGAGACAGAGAAGAAAGAACATGGAGGGCCTTGAAAGAGAGGCAGAGCAAGTTCCAACATAGGAAATAGAAAATCACTGATAGATTGGATCAAGGGTTATTCCAGTCATGACATGCTAGGTGATTGGAGGGAACAGAATCTGGGTCCAGATAGGCCAGGTCAGGGGCTCTTGGGACAACATAAACTGAAGGTTAGGGCCAGACCAGGTCATAGAATTGGGTCTGAAAGAAGAGACAAATGTGTGAAGTAGTCACAGAATGTGGTGATGAAAGAGGGATGTTAGTGCAGCAGATGGGGAGCCCAGTGTAAATGAGGATCTGGTCATAGAAAACACTGAGGCAGGTTTTCACAGACGCTGGGTCTGTGGTGATAGTGAAACATTTATGTAAATAAAACTTTTTCCCTGTCCGAAGAAATACGACAAATTTATGTGAGCAGTGGGATCTGGAGAAACTGATGCTGGAGCAAAAAGATCGTAACTAAACTCATGAACATACATGAGACTTTTTAAATTTGTTTTGTTTGTGAGACAGGGTTTCACTCTGTCACCCAGGCTGGAGTGCAGTGGTGGGATCATGGCCCTGGTCTCAATCAGTCAAGTCTCCTCCAACTCTCTCTCTTT
>NW_012117377.1:2310954-2312317 GCF_000951035.1 Colobus angolensis palliatus | reverse complement strand
CGATCTCGGCTCACTGCAACCTCTGCCTCCCTGGTTCAAGAGATTCTCCCGCTTCAACCTGCCGAGTAACTGGGATTACAGGCACCCGCCACCACACCCAGCTAATTTTTGAGAGACAAGGTTTCACCATGTTGGCCATGCTGGTCTTGAACTCCTGACCTCAGGTGATCCACCCACCTCGGCCTCCCAAAGTGCTAGGATTACAGGTGTGAGCCACCACACCTGGCCAACGTGTCCTTTCTTTCAATAGGTTTTCAAATTTTCTCTTTACCTAGCTGGAGATTCACTTTGACCTTTCTTGGTGCAAATGTATTGGTATATGTCTGCCTGGCACTTGATACGTGTTAAGCAGAGGATATGTCTCTTTTCAATTCTAGAAAATTCTCAGCCATTTTTTTCTTCAAGCCATGATTTGGCTTTTCTACTATTTTCTTTAGTTTCTCCATATGGATTGCCTCTTTAACTGGAGTCTCTCAGTTTATCCTGTATCTCTTTTTAACTTCTCTTACACATTTACAAATATTTTCTCTCTCTGCTGCGTGATCTCACTGAACTGATTGGTGCTACCTTCCAAATCATTTGTCACTTAATTCGTGCCCATCTAGAATTCATTCAGCTTCTATTTTATTTTTTCTGTCTCAATGATTATCAATGATTATATACTTCAGGTTCCTTTGCAGATTCTATTTTTTTTTTTTTTTTGAGACCGGGTCTTGTTCTGTTGCCCAGGCTAGAGTGCGGTGGCACGATCTGGAATCATTGCAACCTCCGCCTCCTGGGTTCAAGCAATTCTCCTGCCTCAGCCTCCCGAGTAGCTGGGATTACAGGTGCCTGCCACCATGCCCGGCTAATTTTTGTATTTTTGTTTAGTAGAGATGGGGTTTCACTATCTTGGCTGGGCTGCTCTTGAACTCGTGACCTCATAATCCACCTGCCTCACCTTCCCAGCGTGCTAGGATTATAGGCGTGAGCCACCGCGCCTGGCCTACAGATTCTAAATATAATTATTATTTAAGTTTTGCCCTGTTGTTTGCATTTTAAAGGTGAATTCATTTTGCTGTTTATTGAGTTGTTTTATTCTTTCTCCTTGAGAATTTTCCTCCTGTGCTTTGGATGTGTGTTTTGCAGAGGTGTCTTGAGAGAGTGCTCACATTCTTTTTCCTCTTCTCTCTCTGTATCTGGTCATTTTCCATTGCATCCACCCATTCCTAGTCCAGAACCCGGCTTTCTTGGTGGCACTGAGCTTTGTGTCAGTGACATTAGAGACACTGCAGGTACAGACATGGCTCAGAAGTTGGCTGGCCCAGTGCAATCTGCTTTCTCCTGCTGCAGGTACAGACATGGCTCAGAAGTTGGCTGGCCC
>NW_012117377.1:2305388-2310904 GCF_000951035.1 Colobus angolensis palliatus | reverse complement strand
TTCACCCACCTCAGCATCCCAAAATGCTGGGACTACAGGCATGAACCACCACACCCAGCCCATATATGAGACTTCTAATAGGGGCAGTGGAGGAACACGGGGCCAAGTAACCTTAGAAAATGCTTCTTTAGAAGAATAGAAGTTAACAATAATATGTTATATCATTTTAAATAGCTAAAAGAAGGGTATTGAAAGTTCCCAACACAAAGAAATAATAAAAATCTGAGATGATAGATATGCCAATTACCCTGATCTGATCACTATACATTATATATGTTACATCACTATGTGCCCCATACATATGTACAATTATTATTTGTCAATTACAAAATGGTTTTGACCAGGCACATTGGCTCACGCCTGTAATCCCAGCACTTTGGGAGGCCGAGGTGGGCGGATCACCTGAGGTCGGGAGTTTGAGACAAGCCTGACCAACATGGAGAAACCCCGTCTCTACTAAAAATACAAAATTAGCCAGGCATGGTGGGGCATGCCTGTAACCCCAGCTACTCAGGAGGCTGAGGCAGGAGAATCGCTTGAATCCTGGAAGCGGAGGTTACGGTGAGCTGAGATCGCGGCATTGCATTCCAGCCTGGGCAACAAGAGTGAAACTCTGTGTCAGGAAAAAAAAAAAAAATTTGTAAGAGTACAGAGATGAAGAAACATCAGAGAAAATGAGTAACATCCCTCGGGCAAGGTCTGCCCATTGCCTGATGTAAAAGTGGGACCTTTGGATCCTTCATTTCACTGCCTTCCTCTTGCTGTACACAGGCTTCTAAACCTCCCTCCTCAAATGTGTATCTGTTGCCAGGGACAATTCCAGCTCCTCTTCACCTTCTTGGTGGCAACCCTCCTTGCTCTGTTCTTTGAGCTTTGCCACATCTTCCTGATGACGCACTGATGGCCTGCGCCCCACTCCCAGCTCACATTCCTGAAGGCAAGGAGAGTGTGTTTAATCAACTAGGCACACATGAAGTCTTCCAAACCACCATCTTTATCTGTCATATTCTGCTGCCAGGACATTCTTTATCTAGCAAGACCATAGTTACGTAACATGATACAATTGCTAATTTGTGGGAAGGGGATACTGGATACCGAATTATGAATTGGGTGTCTAATCAAGGCTGGAGATTTTAAATGTGATGTTTGAAACTCTAACAAAAAGGTTTGAGAGTTATCCAAATATTTACATCTGGAGTTTCTTGCTTTCTGTTTTTGTTTTCACCACGGTATATATATATTTTAATTTTTGTTTTATTTGAGGAGCCAAAGAATATACAATTTGTGTTACCATCGGCACCACACGTCTGGTTTTCCTTGTGCTGGAAGGAACTCTGTGGATAGGGTCTATTTCTAGACGTATCCTGAAATTCTGTAAGCTAAATACTGATTTTTTTTTTTTTTTTATTCTCACTCTTTGCTTGAAAAATATGAACTCCCTAATTTAAGGGTATGCTGACAAATTACAGACAGCATTTATAAGGTAAAATACATGGATAGGAAATAACAAGTATTGCGGGGCCTAACTTAGATTAATCAAACTTCATTATCAGAGGGCTTGTTGGGACACGTTTAAGCATATTGCCAGTTTCTGACTCCAAAAAGCCTGAAACCAACAGATAATTCTTATTGTTGACTAACATGTAAAGTGTAAATTGCTCCTATGATCCATTGCCTGGATTAGAAAGTGATGTTAACCTCTGGAAAACTTTAGAGCGTATGATAGGAGTGGAGCTGTGAATTAGAAACATTTACACAGTCCGGGAGGGCAGCATGAAGCAACTCCAAAGTTGAGGCGAAAGGGAGTTTTGCACCAGTAGAACCAAAATGGGCCTATTGTGAAACAAAAAGCCCAATGTTACTGTCACAATCAGACCACCATAGGAGAAAATACGCCCAGCGGCCTACAGATGACCCCGACTTTTTTTTCCTTCTGGCAACAGAGAAACAAGATTGGCTTGCTACCCTCACAGATAGCTCTTTGTAGTGGTCTAGAGTGAGAATTGCCCTGATGGTACTTGGAGAGGACATCTGATAGAGTTGACATCATGATGTGGAAACATGTAAAACACCCAACCTGTATTATCTCCTTGATTTAACAGAATTGACCAGCTGGGTGTCATTTGATATTTGAAATGAGATAAGTTCCACGAAATTAATTGTAAAATATTTCTATATTGTTTTCATCTCATACAAAATCCAAAAGAATCAAAGGAAATAACAATTAAAATTCTCTCTCCTCTATCCCAAATTCTACCTGTTTTTCTTCTCCAGAAGTAACTAATAATCAGTTTCTTGTCAATGACTCCAGAGATATTCTATGTATGTTAATTTCTAGAAAATCAGTAATCATGCTGCCATCATTGTTGGATGAATGAGATGTACTGTCAACATTGTTTTTCTTCCTGATTTTTCCTCCCAGTGACAGAGACAGAAACTTTTTATGGATTTCTTTTCCCCTTAACAAAATGTTGTACATCTACATCAGTACATAAAGGGCCTGTTTTTTCTCTATTTTTTTTTTTTTGTTGGGGGGGAGATGGAGTCTTGGTCTGTTGCCCAGGCTGGAGTGCAATGGCACAATCTCAGCTCACTGCAACCTCCACCTCCCAGGTTCAAGTGATTCTCCTGCCTCAGCCTCCCGAGTAGATGGGATTACAGGCACCTGCCACCACGCCTGGCTGATTTTTGTATTTTTAGTAAGTCTGATCTCGAACTCCTGACCTCAGGTGATCCACCCACCTCGGTCTCCCAAAGTGCTGGGATTGCAGGTGTGAGCCACTGCACCCGGCTGTTTTTTCTCTTTTAAAGCCTAAACATTACTTCATTATTTAGACATTTCCAATGTTTTGCTATTACAAACACTTATTGTCACTTTCTAACATGTGTAAAATGTAATTGGGCCAGTTTCTCTTTCCACTAGTTGTTTCTCCCCAAAACCTTGACTGTTCTTGCTTATTTTTATGTTCAAACTTTGAAGTCAACTTCTTTAGTTCTCACCCTCCCTCTTCCCCTGACAAAACATTCTGCAGGTGTTTTTATTTGGATCGCATTAAATGTATTGGCGTGCACTAAATTTATATTGAATTTATAATTTGTTTAGGGAGTACTGACATTGTCAATGCCCTTCCATTTTTGTGAGTCTCTCGACTATTTTCATATAGACCTTACACATTTCTTATTACAGTTATTCCATGTTATTTGGATTTTTTTGTTTGCTATTTTAAGTGGGGATATGTTCCAATTTTCTTCTGACTGGGTATTATCTGTTTACACAAAAGTTCTTGATTTCTGTGTATTAATTTTTGGCCTAGCCTCTTTGTGTCATTGTATTATTATCTTTAATAGTTGCTTGATTATTGTCTGTTTTTTGAGCATATAATCTAATAAACAGCAAATAAAAATTAACTTTACCTCATCCTTTTCCATTGTGTACCTTTTTTTGTTCATCGCCAGAACAGTGATAAATAGCAGGTGAAAGCAGACAACCTGGTCTTGTCCCTGATTTTTTTGAGGCGGAGTCTTGCTCTTGTCACCCAGTTTGGGGTGCAGTGGCACAATCTCGGCCCACTGTAACCTCTGCTTCCCAGATTCAAGTGATCCTCCTGCCTCAGCCTCCCGAGTAGCTGGGATTATAGGCGCGAGCCACCATGCCCAGCTAATTTTTGTATTTTTAGTAGAGATGGGGTTTCAACAGGTTGGCCAGGCTGGTCTCAATCTCTTGACCTTGTGATCCGCCCACCTTGGCCTCCCAAAGTGCTGGGATTACAGGCATGAGCCACTGTGTCCGGCCAGAAATAGTTCTAAAGCTTCCCCGTCATGCCCCAGGCTGACTTTACCTTGAGGTATTTGATTCTTCAAGGACATATTTATGTTATTCAGAGTTTTTTCTTCAAAAATTACTTAAATAATTTGTTAGCATTTTGAGGAAATCGTATATTTTTTTTCCACACAGGCATATGATTTTTAAATACACATATATTAAAATATGCAAGGCAATACACATATGATCATCCTAGCCTTCCAGGAATAACCCCCACTTCTCCATGGTCCTTCTGACGTTTGCTAACTCTGTTTAGTATTTTTTTCACTGCTATTCCTCAACAAGTTGGCCTATCGTATTCTCACTTAAATAATCTTTGTTGATTTGGTAGCAGTGTTAATGTTATTTGCCAGCTATTTGCAAATATTGAATAGTTTGTGTTGGGGAGAGAGTAGGGTTGTGTTTCAAGCTAGACAATATTTCACTTATGAAGTAGGATGGAGAGCGTGTCTTGTTCTAGTATTTACTATTCTAATTCGCGGTCTCTTCCTCCACCTTGGTCTTATTGATAGACATCTTCCTGCAAATATGATTTGTCAGTCTGATTTCTCAGGCAGGCATCCTTCCTGATGTGAAAAAATAGTAAGCTATATTCAGGGGAGTGTCTAATACCAGTTGGTGTAGCAAGGTCCATTACTGCAAACAGTTTGAGATAACACTTCCCAAGGGTATGGTTTCACCTTGGAGAAGTATATTGAGATAACACCTCCTAAGGGTATGGTTTCACCTTGGAGAAGGAGACTGCTTGCTTTTTCTGAGATGTGTCTTCATGAGCATCTTCTCTGCCTTTTTCCATACCCATCCATTTGGCAGATCTTCTGTATATTTTGTGGTTTGAGTTTTCGATACCTCTAATTTTAACTGAAGATAAATCAAAGATGATGCATATTTGTTCCTTGTTGCTTTGGAATGATTTTTGAGAGAAGGGGGTGAATGTCCGCTTTGTCACATCACTTTAAAACATTGAACCTCTTCCTATTGCTTTTGATTACTTAACTGTGTTTCACAGGAAACAAATACAACCTCCAAAAGTCTGAGTTCACCGATTAGCTGGGAAGTGGAAATGCTAATGACGGCTGGTGTAATTCAAGGAACGATGGCACAGGATTTTCAGAGCTTCTAACAATTTTTTCCCATCCACCTACCCTCGAGTTCTCCCACCTACTATCCACAGTCACTTCTCTTTTTACCGTACTGTTTTTTTGGCTTTGTTTTTTCTTACCTTTCTGGCTTTTAGTTGGATTGGATTGACCTTCAGTTGATATGGTTTTTTTTCTTATTCCTTCTTTAATTCTTTTTGTTCTTTTAATGAATAGTGCTAACTTTTAAATTTATATTTACTTTCATATTTTTGTAACAAAGTCCAAACATATTCATTATCACCATCTTCTCCCTGTTCTGTTTTTGGACAAGGTATCACCCTATCACCCAGGCTGGAGTACAGTGGTGTGATCACAACTCACTGCAGCCTCCACTTCCTGGGCCCAAGTCATCCTCCCACCTCAGCCTCCCGAGTAGCTAGGACCACAGGCAAGTGCTACCACACCTGGCTATTAAAATTTTTTTTTCCTTTTAGAGATGGGGTTTCCCTAAGCTGTCCAGGCTTGTCTCCTGGGTTCAACGCCTTGGCCTGCCAAAGTGCTGGGATTACAGATGTGAGACACCAGAGTTGGCCACTTTTTTTTTTTTTTTT
>NW_012117377.1:2297859-2302558 GCF_000951035.1 Colobus angolensis palliatus | reverse complement strand
TTGGCTGGCCCAGTGCAGTCTGCTTTCTCCTGCTGCAGGTACAGACATGGCTCAGAAGTTGGCTGGCCCAGTGCAGTCTGCTTTCTCCTGCTGCAATGTGTCTGGCTGGCTAGTGTTTGCCATATCCTGTGGCCTCCTCTGCAGCTGTTTCCAGTGGGTTCTCACCGGTAGGTAAGCCCCACATCTCTGGTAGTGATGCTGGCTTGGTTTCTCTCTACAAACGGGGCATGATCACTTGTCTTTACTCCACAGAGATTCCTCTTGTTCATGCACTCTCTTGCAACCCCCACCTCCGACCCTCCATCTATACTTTTGAAAATATATTTCATCTTATTTTTCTACTTGGAAACAGGAAAAATCCGAAGTCTTCACTCACAGCACAGTGTTGCTCGAATGACGGAAAAGTCTCCCAAGCGTGGAGCGACTGAAATGTCTTCATTATAATTAATCTGTATCGAACCTCCCTTTTCTACTTCCTTAACACTACCCTTAGTGTTTACCACTACCCTTTTTCAGCAAACAAGGGACTTCATTCCATTTTCAACCTGCTTGTACCCTGAAGCATCTGGCACAGCTAACACTCCTATTGTGCCTTCGTCAGTAAATATGTAGTGAGCCTGTCACACACTAGGAGACAGGGAGACCAGTGTCGAGAGATGTCCTGGAACAAATGCTTCCTAAACTCAGATACAATTATTAGTGAGCCCATGAGATGCTGAGAATGTTTCAGGCTGAGGGAAAACATGCGGAAAGACATACAGATGAGAGGAAATTAGTCTAGAGGTATTTTAGTTTGGCTGGAGGCTGGAATTCAAGAGAGCTTAAGTCAAGACACTACACTCAAAAGGTAAGTAGGCACCACTTAGGACTCTGTCAGCCACATTAAAGACTTAGATAATATTTTGAGGCCACATATCTTAGTGTATGTGGCCACTAAAATGCTTCAAGTAGGAAATTCAGATGAGCAGATTTGTATTTTAGAAAAAGGTAGATTGAAATTTTAAAAATATGTTGCAGGGCAAATCTCGGAAGATGAGAACAATGAGTAGGTTAATAAAGGAATTAATGAGGGTTCTGAACTAGGACTTTAATAGAAAAGACAGAGACAAATGTATGCATTTGTGATAAGTAACATGTCAAAAGATGAACTTGGGTTTCTGAATGAACAGCGGTGGCTTTGTTCACTGAGATAGATAATACACAAGGACGAGCAGGCATGGAGGGAGAAGAGGACAAGCTGAGTTTCAATTCACACATGAGGAATTTTAAGGCATGGTGAGGCATCCGATTGAAAACGACCAGAAGGTCTTTGGGAGATCAGGGAAGAGATCCTAGTTCAAGCCACAAAGGAATAAATATTTTATCAGAATTTCTTACTTAGGTGTCATTGATGGGCTTTAAGTTCTTAAGTCCCTGAAACTGTAGGCACATTTGTTTCTTTTCTTTTTGTGCAGGTGAACAGGCAGCATGCCTAACTTACTTTCCCTCCTTCTCTTATTCCCCACCCCATGTTAAATACGACAGCTGTATTTTGCAAGGATCTTTATTCTTTTATTATTCATTTTATTTTCATATAAATTAACATCCTAGAAAAATTGAAATAGAAACACTAAATACAGTATTGCACATAGCGATCTTTGTTCAATGCCCTATTATTTCATTGGAGAACGGTAATATACACACTGGAGGAATTGAAGGGGACAGGAAGACTACAAAACAACAGGAAAAAAACCACTACTGTTTCTTTGCACTTAAACTACAAACTAAAAAGTAAGAGACCATACTTTACATAAATACAAACAATTATGATTTAGAACATTGTTTTTCTTAAGTTGCTTTCCATAATTGGTTTGCAAGAGCAATAAATTCTCCCCTTTATCCACAACTGTAACTTGCAATGAAGATCATTAAAAGTAATGGGGAAAAAAAAAAAAAGCCCAGCTCATACAAAACCATCACGTTTTGCATTACGAGCTGACTCAACTCATCGTATGACTTCAGTAAAAAAATGACCATCTTCTTTCACAAATATATGGCTATGGAGAGCAACCCAAGAGTTTGGAAAGCACTGATTATAAATGGTACTCAAATTTTAAAATAGAAAATTCACACGTAGACATGGAACTGATACAAACAATTCACTAGAAATAACATTTTACCCATATGTCTAAATGCTGTGATATGGACTGGTTGTCAGTAGAAAGGAAAGTGTTTTTGCTGTGATGAGGAATATTCTCACAACAGTGAATTTTAGTTAATGTTTAGCATGTTCAGAATTAGTGCAGATACTGCCTCTTATACATGCTGTTTTGGTCTATCGGTATAATACCATAAACTTTTACAAAAAGAAAAGGTGTCAAATTCTCCACTGGTCTAGTACTTTTGTATTTTTATATGAATATACAGGAAAATTCAACAATCAGTGAACTCTCTAGAAAACAAAAAGATGATGCACGAGGCCAAGAGGAAACATGAGCAGAATGACGGTAGTTCCCTTCCCACCCTCAGGTCAGCTGAATTTTGTGAAAGTCGTTGCAATGACTCATTTTCATTCTGCTTTTCATTGTTCAACTTTTCATGCTTATCTTTGCTTTCTGAAAACAAATACACCAGATAAAAGTTATAGTTAGAAAGAACTTTTAAAAATGGGAGGAGTTTAGAGTAGCCTAAAAAGGACCTTTTTATTTGGATCAAATTCTGTGGGACAAGGTTAAAGGTCTACCAATGCATAAACGAAAAATACTATAAGTGGGATCTGTGTTACCTTTGACCACTTTTTTCAAGACAAATCACCAAATACTTTTGAGAAAAAAAAAGTTTTAAAAATTTAACTTCTAACCAATACGAAAGAGTGTCAAACTCACCATTCTCATCCTCAATCCTACACGCAGATACATAAATGTGAAAACTGGAGTAGCTGCTTCACTTCATGGTAAATGTACTCTAATCATCTTCTGTACTTACAATAGCAGGATTGAGGTTAACTAATAAGTAACCATTCCTCCTCATTCAATTATAAGATTGAATCATCAGACAGGAGCAGAAAATAAACTGAACTATCATATAGTAGTTATCATTAGATAAGATCATTTTGACACAGAGAAACTGAAGGGATCATTGCTTCTAAATGAAGATACAATTCCTAACTTAAAAAAATAGGGCTATTTAATCATATCCCAACTTGGGATATGATTGTAATGTCTTTTCCCTTTAGACTACATTAGACTAATTCAATTTAGAACGGTCCTACCTTAAGGCCTAACTCAACTTTTCATTTAAAACAGCATCATTTGCCTACACTGTGGTCCCAAGTGATAATCCCTCAAAACAGTCAACAAAGCATCCTCAGTGTCACAAGGAAAAGCCTTGTCATCTTACCCAAGCCCTTCCCTCCCAGGGTGGACAAGCTGGCATTTTGTTTTAAAGCGGGGAATGGGCCAGCACGAAACTTAAATGAGCTTGTTAAACTCCGTCTCTGGACTGACCACTGTCCAGCAGCCAACCCTGCCAAGCCATCTGTGGATATAAACGGGGTCTGGGCACCCTGGGCACCCTGTGCAAAGCGTCACACTGCTCTTGGCACTTCCCAGCAAGTTTCAGATCCCAGTGGAGCTAATCCAAATATAATGATCACTCGTGGCTCAAATACAGCCTGTGCCGTGATCTGTGTGTAATAAAGAAAGGGAAAGGAGGTCTCCCCACCCTGCCCCTGCCAACATGCACATATCCACATAAATGCACACCCTCAGTAGATTCAGTAGATTTATCTTAACTTTTTTTTTTTTTTTTTTTTTTTTGAAAGAGATAGGGTCTTTCTATGTCTTTTCATAACACTTAAAGCTCACATGGTGCTTATATGTAGGGTGAGCAGAGTTTGTCTGGGTGTAGGGTATCAATTTATGGAGATTTTCCAGGTGTGACAGCCTCACTTTTACTCTCGATGGTATTCTAGTTTGAGAATGTTATTTGCCATTCTACTTAAATATTATATTGCCTGACATTATTTTACATCGCTTGTCTCCCTCATTAGAACGTAAGTTCCACGAGGATAGGACATTTTTTTGTTTGTCCGCGACTCCCAAAGCCTACACCAGTTTCTGGCACACATTAACCACTCTATAAACATTGGCTGAACTGAATGAATGAAGAGAGTAGTGCATGCCCCTTCGCATGTTTGAATTATTCCCTGACTTTCTCCCACCCAAGTTGTTACTATCTAAAATTTTAGTGCCCTTTGTAAACATGAAAAATTAGTTGTAATTGTTACTGTTTACATTCTAGGGTTGATTTTGTTTCACCAGTTTCTATGGTTTCTGTGATTTCCTAAATCCCAGGCCCTCACTTTGTTTGCATCTTTTTCCTTGCTGAAATGTGCCCCGCAGCAGACGCTTCAGTGAGGCTTTGGGCGTAGTTACCTCCTGTACCTTTCGTATGTCTGAAAATCTCTCTCTCCCCTTCCGTGTGAATGATGTTTCAGGTGGGTCTAATGGTCTCAATTCACTGCTTTCCTTCCACAATTTAAAGACGTTACTTCTTTTTTTTCATTTTTATTTTTATTTTATTATTATTTTTTTGAGACAAGAGTCTCGCTCTGTCGCCCAGGCTGGAGTGCAGTGGCGCCATCTCGGCTCACTGCAAGCTCCGCTTCCTGGGTTCACCCCTTTCTCCTGCCTCAGCCTCCCGAGCAGCTGGGACTACA
>NW_012117377.1:2287791-2297809 GCF_000951035.1 Colobus angolensis palliatus | reverse complement strand
TTTTTTGAGACAAAGTGTCACTCTGTTGCCAGGCTGGAGTGCAGTGATGCAATCTCGGCTCACTGCAACCTCTACCTCCCAGGTTCAAGCGATTCCTCTGCCTCAGCTTCCCGAGTAGCTGCGACTACAGGCACATACCACCATGCCCGGCTAATCTTTTGTCTTTTAGTAGAGACAGGGTTTCATCATGTTGGGCAGGATAGCCTTGATCTCCTGACCTCATGACCCGCCCACCTCGGCCTCCCATAGTGCTGGAATTACAGGCATGAGCCACCACCCCTAGCCTAATTCTTAAGTTTTGATTAATGAATATCAAGACTCCTAGCCTTCTGGGCCTGATTAAAGGCATAAGAAAAAGGAGATTCTTGAAGTCAGAAGCTCCTTATTTATGCACACTTAGTAGAAAAATAATTAAAATATTACGAGTTTGTATATATTATGAAAATAGGATTTAAAAGCCAAAGAAAATAACAAGTTAAAAATCAGTAAAGTGAAATACTTACAATTCCAGAGTCATGTCTTGGTTTTATTTTATAAAGTGATTTTCCCTTCTTCTGTCTACACACCTCCTCGGCTTCTTTTACTCTGATGGGAAGAAGACACATGTATTTAAGCAAAACCTACTTAGATCACCTCATTCTACCTTATAGTAAGTGAGTAAACCTCAACTCAATAAAGATTTGAATTACTGCAGAAAATAATATAATACATAGAAGGATGTTATCTGACATTTGAATTGAAAGCCTAAACTGTTACAGCTACAGAGGCTCATTTATCTAGGAGTTCTTAACTTGGAATCATAGTATATGATCGAATGGAGTAATACACAAACACAGCAGAATTTCTATGCAGAGTGTGTACGCATTTCATCCTATATAAAAGGAATCTCATACACAAGTAAATAATGAAATACCCCTCATTGTCAGCTGACAGTAAGAGATTGATTCTGTTACATAAACAGGATTGGCACCATGATATAACTTAGAAGCATTAGAATAATTAAAGAGTATCACAGCCAGGGCGCAGTGGCTCATGCCTGTAATCCCAGCACTTTAGGATGCCAAGGCGGGTGAACTGCTTGAGCCCAGGAGTTCGAGACCAGCATGGGCAACAGAGTGAGTCCCTGACTCCACAAAAAATATAAAAACTTAGCCGGGCATGGTGGTGCATGCCCTGCAGTGAGCTGTGATCAGCGCCTCTGCACTCTAGCCTGGGCAACAGTGAGACTCTCTCCCCTGCCTCCCCCCACCAAAAAAACCAGTGTCACATAAAAATTTACATGACGGCCGGGCACAGTGGCTCACGCCTGTAATCCCAACACTTTGGGAGGCTGAGGAGGGCGGATCACGAGGTCAGGAGATCAAGACCATCCTGGCTAACATGGTGAAACCCTGTCTCTACTAAAAAAAAACACAAAAAATTTAGCTGGGCGTGGTGGTGGGCACCTGTCGTCCCAGCTACTCGGGAGGCGGAGGCAGGAGAATGGCACGAACCCAGGAGGTGGAGCTTGCAGTGAGCTGAGATCGCACCACTGCACTCCAGCCTGGGCAACAGAGCGAGACTCCGTCTCAAAAAAAAAGAAAATGTACATGCCATGCTTACTTAAAATTTTATCAGATTAACTTCCTATACCACACACACTCAAGCATAAAAATCACTTGCAATAAATACTTGAGCCGTCTCTAAAAACTGAGCATCATCTAGCATGGGAACCAATCATTTAATTGACGACAAAAAACAGAGTAAGCAGTAATAACATTTTAATGTTAATAATATTTCTCCTTAAGCATATATGACAAGGAAAACAACACTGAACTGACCAGAGGTATAGTTAAAAGAAGATGCTATTTGGAGGAAAGTCCTGTATGAATTTCTGGCTCTGCTCTTTGACACAGGTAGTGTTCTTGTACCCCTGAACCTCACTATTCCCTCAAAGAGTGAAAAGCCTTCATTATATATTAAATTATCTTCATTATCACTGCACAGAGTTGCAAGGACCAAGTAAAATTTTAATTAAAAAGTTCTCTATGCACTGTAAAAGGCTATACAATTTATTATTGTTTTAATTAAACAAATAGTAAGAAATCTATAAACTGGTTTTTTTTTTTAATAAAAAGGAGAGCTATGACAAGGAAGATAATCTATCAGTTAAAACTTATTTTTTATTACTGTGATTTTTCCTTGGGAATTAAAAATGAATTATTTCTGGAGAAACTAAAAAGGCTATGCCTTGATCTTAATAAAATGCATTTCATATAGACATTACAGCCTAATTTCCTGAAAGAAGTAAATTATAAATATATTTCTTGATCCCTGTGGCAAAAGATCTAATGACAGAATTCATCTCCTTTACAACTAAATCAATTCCTCTTTTTAAACAATAGAATGAAACAACAACTCAGTATTGCAGCTGTAAGATTGATGTTATAGTTTATATTAAAGCATGACAAAGGAAAGTAATTCCTTTCAGATATGAAATGCCTGCCTGGTTGATATTGTTAGTAATTCCAGAAAACGATGACAACTTAGAAGATACTTCATTGTTACCACTTTTATTACTTTTCACTCAAGTCATAAATTGTCTTTAATCCTTCCTCTAAACATTTGAAGATAAAAACATTTTCTTTATAACAAACTAAGGATTGCAGCGTCCTCAGCTTCCTCTGAAACAGCTACCAGTAAATTTAAGTTGAAGTATTTGGATAGGGAATTAAGGAAACTGTTTTTTTTTTTTCCCCCAGTACTTAGCCAAAATCCAGTGGGTCTCCTCTTACATTTACTTGGAGCTTTTTAAAGCATTTCGTGGCTTTCAAATAAAATGTACTTTACAAGTATTTAGATCCTCAAAGCATCTTAATTTTCTCCCAATCCTATTTATTTTGTTCCCAAAACACATTTTTGTAAGGATCACAAGAAGCTGAGTCTAATATAAACATTTTAAATTTTACACAAAAACATCCCATCATTCCTCATGGCAGAGACCACAAAAATTGAGGAGAATGTACGTCAGAGGCCTCACGAGATCTTTCAGCTCATCCATTCATTTTTCAGTCATTTCTGAAGCATTAACTCCAGGTCCAGCACTAGGCACAGCTCAATATTACAGGCACAGTGATTTAGTAGGAGATGTCTACTATATCAATGTCTACTAGGAGGAAGACACTCATGAGCAACTAAATGGCAATGTTGCATTAAGAGCAACCACCTAGGTTCCTGTAACGTACAACTGTGTTCTGGAGGAGGATCCTGGGTGGGTAGGCGGGGGTTACGGAGATCTTTCTGGAGCAAGCTGACTGCCGAGCCTTAATCGTTTATACTTCTCTTGGAAAAGGAAAATGGATTGAAAATGGATTGAACACGAAAGAATAACATATAAAGGTTGAGTAAGAGTCAAGAAACACGAAACTGAGCTTCAAGAACTAGGAACAGTTCTCCCTTCTGCTGCCAGAGGATTCCTGTATGCAGGCAAAAGTTCCGATTGGTTTTCAGGTTTATGCCTCGGTTTCTTATGTGTGTGATTAGGATGAGTGGGTCACCTCACCCTAAGTGCCTCTGGTTATGCACACAAAAATGACCTGGGCAGCTGGAAAACTGAGTCCCAGAACCTTGAATATAGTTCCTCTTCTAATTTCGGAGCAGGAGATTCATGGAGAATTTGTTAAAATGCAGCTCTCCAGGCCAATTCTTAGCTATTCTGATTTAGTCACTCTGGGATGCTTTCAGAAGCGGCACCCAGCAGAACCCGGTGTAGCTGGCCTGTAAGGACCACCCTGAGAAACGGTGCCCTGGAGCTGAGGCATTCACGCTCCCTGAAGCCCCAGCGGTGCTGCCAGACAGACGCCCAGAACAACGACACTTCCTCAGTCCCCACTGTTGCACCAGATCGCAAACCGAAACCACATCAACGTGCTCCCAACTCTCACTCCTCCTAAGCTTCCTAGCAAATGTTGCTGCTTTCAAAAGCCAATTTTATTTCAACAAAGCTCTGACAAGAAGACATTTTTCCACACTTTCGGCAGGAAAAAAGAATGCGTCCCTCGAGGTCGAATGTGTTGCCAGAGTTGGCAGAAATAAGAAAAATAATGAGGGAGAAGTCAGTACAAAGACAGCCTGAGCCAGCTGCCAACATTCGCATCTCCCTACTTGGGCTCTCCATTTGGTTTATGGCGGCAGATTTCATCAGCTGCCATTCTGAGTCTACTGAGTAACTGTTTGTACGTGGTCCATCCTCTTTCTCTCCTGCCTCACTCCTCATTCAGTGATGCCCAACATTTCCTAAGCTAAGTAGAAAAAAGATGTTCGTGTCACAACTAGACCTGAAAGGCTTTAAGTGAGAAGGCATGGTGGAGATAACATTTCAAACAATAACTTAAAATGACCAATATGTCCTGTTTGGGAAGGAGGAGAAAGTAAAAAGAGGGACAATACCTCATTTGTAGAATGAGAAAGCAATCACCATGAAGAGGGAAGTGTATACTGAGAGAGGAAACAAGAGCAGGGCTGAAGAAGATGGTCAAAAGGCTTCCAAACTGTCCGCACTTGAGTTTAACTTCTCAGCCTGGTGGGGGTCTATGGATGTTGTCCAGAGACACAGACCCTGTGCATGATTCATGAAGATATATATATATATATATATATATGTATGTGTGTGTGCGTGTGTGTATATATATATACATGTGTGTATATATATATATATTTTAGTGGATGCATTCACACAAAGGGGGACTGACAGGGTATTTGTGAATCAAGATTTCACCCTATAAGAGAACTAAAAAGGGAAGTAAAAATTTTAAGATGACATCTGTGATAGGCTCGTTTTAACAGTTGCAACTTCTAATTAGCAACCCAGATAACAGAAGGAAAACACGAACAAAATGATAATGAAAAGAAACTTCATTCATCATTTTTAGTGACTTTGGGAAAAAATCAAACAACAACACAGAAAGAGACTAGAAAACAGGAAATGTAGCATTATCTTTTAGATGGAAGAGATGGATACTAAATGGTAGATAATGTCTATAAAACTTGATGTTTATTTTAATATTTTACTATATCTTTTATTGTCTATGAAACTTCAGAAACAAAACTATGCTGAATAAATTTCAAAGGCAAGTCCTCATCCCTTACATGGAGGACCAAGAGTCATGAAATAACATGAGGCATTCTGTATCTTTTAAGGGAGAATTTAATTATAGGAAATAACCAAAGAGCATATGGAACCAGGTTTGGCAAACAGAGGTGACCAACAAGAGTAAAATAAATTCATCTCGAAGCAAACTTTCCCTGTAGCAATGCTCAGAAACAGTGAGATTATTCAATGAATGTGTAATTCCCAGATAATGGAAACTTGCCCCTTTACGGACCTATCTTTGTATAACCAATTTGGAATACTCTTTCTTGAAACAAATTCAACTTTTCTCTCTCTTAAAGAAATGGAAGGCCTGGTGTGGTGGCTCATGCCTGTAATCCTAGCACTTTGGGAGGCCGAGGAGGGTGGATCATAAGGTCAGGAGTTTGAGACCAGCCTGGCCAACATGGTGAAACCCCGTCTCTACTAAAAATACAAAAATTAGCCGGGCGTAGTGGTGGGTGCCTGTAATCCCAGCTACTCGGGAGGCTGAGGCAGGAGAATTGCTTGAATCCGGGAGGCAGAGGTTGCAGAGAGCCGAGATCATGCCACCGCACTCCAGCCTGGGCAACAGAATGAGACTCTGTCTCAAAAACAAAAACAAACAAACAAACAAAAGAAATGGAACGATTTAACTTTTAGTTGATGGCCCGTGTTCATCATTGGACATGTCACTGTTGTAATGTGCTGTAATACAGGGCCACCCTGCTAAGGACTAAGGCCTCCTGAGATATGTAAGGCAGCCTGCCCAGGCCCTAATCCAACACTGTACTTTGCTGGCTTTGTTTGTACTTTTTATGTCTTCTGTTTCTTCTTAAGATGATAGGCTGTGATCACTTCTTGATAGAGCCAGCATGCCTACCTTAAGCAGAAACTCCATCTCCTTTTCACAATTTCTGTCTTCTCTAGAGAAAGCCAGATAACTAAGTTAAATGGCGCCTCAAATTAGAGCAGTAACACTCCAAGTTTGTTTCTAACAAAACGAACGGAGTTCCTGGACTTGCAGGCAGTAATTTTTAAGTTGTCGCAGGCTTCTCCCCAGCCCCCAGCTCCCACATACTTCAGTGTTCACAGTAGCGTCTAGAAGGTTAGGGAAGCCCCAAAGTCTGACTTATAGACAGGCAGCGAATCACGGCTCCACATTTCAAAGAATATACGATTCTAAGATATTGTATCATCCAATCGGCTTATTCAGCAGGTTCCCATAAAGATAGAGTAATGCTGGAATGAATATAAAACCTGAAATTCAAGCTTATCAAAGTAAAAAAGTGTGATATTGTTAACTGGTAATGACAGAGTTTGCGATGCTACAGAGAACTACCTCTGGGAGGTGTGACGCATTTGGTGAGGAATATGACTATAAGGTTATTTTTCAGTTGAAACTGTTTTCTAGGTCTTGGGCAAAAAGGACCATATGAAAATAAAACATCTTTAATTAGTAAAACTTAAGCTCAAATTTACCTTTAAAAACATCTTTATACTAAATTTATTTTCCAAAAATGAAGTTGTAAATCTGACTTACAGAGAAGCTAAATAAATCTTGAAACATCTATACGAATTTTTATTCCTTACAAGTAAACATTCTAAGTGGTAACAGTTTCACTTGGTTAGGGCGTTAAGCATAAAAGTTCTTAAGCAAAGAAAAACTTGAGTCTAGGAAAATTAGAATATTTTTAAAGTTTATAATATCAGAGAGGAATATGTGAGAGAATAAAAAATACTTTTTATCACAGAATTTGTTAAAACTCGTTTTAAATTCCTATTATTTTTATTGTGGTATTTTTCAAAACCAAAGAAAAGTTTCTCCCATTTTGGCCTCACTCTAACTGGGCTCATTTACACTAAGGGTTATTTTAAACAATGACAGTGGCTTCTCATTTCTCTCCTAATAAAGATGTATTTTTCTCTACCCTCTCCCTACCTAACCCCAGACCCATTTATTGTCAGGCAAACATATACAAAAAGTTCAGTGTGATTAAGTTTAAAAACAGTTTGTGAGATGAAGAAGGGAGATGCACAGATACAGAGAAAAGAAACCAGACATCCCTGCAGCCCACTCTGCAGGCAGAATATCTTCACCCACCTTTCAGACCGAACGCCAAACTGGCCACAGTCTTATCAAGGAAACAGACATGCTTTCATCATTCAATCGAATGAGAAAGGGAGCCCCTTTTCTGCCACTAAACATTAATAACTTGGTCTAAATAAGTATCTGTGGCAGGCGGTTTCATTTCCTGCTGGCTGCAGTTCGGCTTGCTGGAAGTAGCCCTGCTCGCCAATGTAATCTCCCAGCCTAGGAGAGGTTAAGTGCAACGTGGAGCTGGGATGTCACAGGTCTGAGGTCCTGACAGAGCAGAGCTGGATCTGCTATCAGTAAACTAAAAGCAGATATAATGATCATTACTACCAGTTCACAATGTTCTTTACTAAAACATAACACCATCGGGTCTGCTAACAAATTTAAAGTTTTTACCCAAAAGTAGAGGGAGAGAAAAAAAGAGAAAGACACACACACACACACACACACACGGCAGGCATAAGGTGGGGAGTGTGTGGGGAGGAGAGACAGAGGTGGTGAAGATTGTAGACAAAGGCTGGTTAGAAGAGTCAACTTAGGAGCTGTGGGTCTTTCTCTCCAGGTAAAGACAAAACTCTCAGATGTCTTGTGGAATTAAGGTGATCTGGGGAAGTTTATTTGATGTCTTTTGGAATTAAAGGTGATTTGGGAAGTTTATTCCTAGCTCTCTGTTCTGTCTCTTATAACTTCAGTGACTTAAAATACACTTGTACAGAACCACAAAACCCCTGAGATATACTGGAAACAAAATCAACCCTAAGTCACTTATCATTATCTCAAAGAAAAAAAACTTACAAGGCTTCCTCAGGCACATATTTATAAATTTCATCACTGAGAATCTCTGACTTTCTCAGAGAAAACACTGTGTTTGCACCCAAAATGATTAGGCATCACAACTCGAATGAGCACAAAGTAGTTCCTAACACAAAGCAAATCAAGCTTTAAGAACATCTTTGGGCCAGGCACAGTGGCTCACGCCTGTAATCCCAGCACTTTGGGAGGCCGAGGCGGGTGGATCATGAGGTCAGGAGTTCAAGACCAGCCTGGCCAAGATGGTGAAACCCCGTCTCTACTAAAAAATACAAAAACTAGTCGGGCGCAGTGGTGGGCGCCTGTAATCCCAGCTACTCTGGAGGCTGAGGCAGGAGAATTGCTCGAACCTGGGAGGCGGAGTCTGCAGTGAGCCAAGATCATGCCACTGCACTCCAGCCTGGGTGACAGAGCAAGACTCTGTCTCAAACAAAACAAAACAAAACAAAAACCATCTTTGAGCTGCTTCATGCAAGTGTCAGCCCTGGAAGGACTAAGTGGCTCAGTAATGGACAGTGCAGAAGTAAGACATCGTGCTGTGGGGTCCAGAGGGGTCTGCCCCAGCTCCCTGGGGGTCCGGGCCCAGCGTGGATGCCTTACAGACATCGTACTCTCCTCCCTTCACAGTAACACATGCAGCAAGCCTGCCACTTTTATCAACAATAGGAGCTGAATTTTACAGAATATTCATAGTCCAAAATCTAGGACTCCTTGACAACTAGATAAGTATCTATACTTATGTTCCAAAACCACAGATGTATTCCTCCCATGAACATAAAATTAATGCGCAGATATTCTGTGTATCTGTGTTTCCTGAAACCATTTTTTTTGTGTGTGTGGGGTATATGTGGGTGAAAAGAGCTGAGAGGATTATTTACTCATAAGAAAACACATTCGACCAATCACATTAATTCCCTGTGGGCTGAATCTCTTTGATGACTGTCTAAGATTCTATAAGATGCAGAACATTGTGACACATGGGTGAGCTCCCTCAGACAGGAAGAACCTTCCCCCATAATTTTAGAATGGCTATAGATTCATAATGATGGGTGTGGATGAACGCTGCTGTGCACTCATTTTAAAACCAACAAAACAAATAAATTGCACACACATACAAATCATCACACACATCTGCCTCTTTCTATGTCTAGTCACAAAAAGCCACCAGTCCTCCTTTAAGTGGCAAATCTACTTGTTGCTTTCTAGTCTTTACTCTCCACCATGCTCATGACTCTGAAATGGTTTACTAGTCCCTAATCCCTAATTTTTAATTTTTATTTTTCAATGGAGTATCCTTCTGTCACCCGGGCTGGAGTACAGTGGCATGATCTCAGCTCACTACAACCTCTGTCTCCCGGGTTCAAGTGATTCTCATGCCTCAGCCTCCCAAGTAGCTGGGATTACAGGTGCACCCCACCATGCCCAGTTAATTTTTGTGTTTTAAGTAGAGACGGGGTTTCACCATGTTGGTCAAACTGGTCTCGAACTCCTGGCCTCAGGTGAGCTGCCCACCTCAGCCTCCCAAAATCCTGGGATTATAGGCATGAGCCACCAGGCCTGGCCACTGGTCCCTAATTCTTGACAACTTGCTTATCCTTCAGTTTTCAGAGAACTTCAGAGTTCTCCACCAATCTTTCTGGAACTGTTTCCTTAATTGCTTCTGTTGCTCATTTATTACGCTTCCTTTCAAATGTTATCCTTTCCCTCCAGGACTCTAATCTGGACTCCATAGTATCTGTAGGAATTTTCCACTTTGTAATTCTAACTACCACTTCTGCGGTGAAGACTTTGAGCTCCAATCCTCTAGCCTTGACCTTTCTCCTAAGCTCCAGGTTCTAGAGGACATTCTCCTCCCTCTCACGCACCTGGGCCTTGGTTAAGAGCATAACCAGTTTCCATGTAGTTGAGCGGATTTGATTGAGTTTCTTAGTCCTGAGTTCTAGTTTGATTGCACTGTGGTCTGAGAGACAGTTTGTTATAATTTCTGTTCTTTTACATTTGCT
>NW_012117377.1:2279123-2286903 GCF_000951035.1 Colobus angolensis palliatus | reverse complement strand
GACTCCTATGGGACGTCTTTGCTAATCTGTTCCCCTGGGACTGCCTGTTCATTTTTCCTTTTCCTGTGCTCTCCCATGAGGCCTTTCGGGTTAAGCTCAAAATTAGCTTCCTATAGGAAACATATCTGACCCTCCAGGCAAGCTTATTTACGTAATCCTCTAAGCTCTCACATACTCTTTTTTCCCCCCCAGATTTTCAATTTCAGGATGACTTCTGACTATTTATCTGTCTCTTTACTGTGCTAAATAGTAAGATCCTTGAGTTCAGGAGTCATGTATAGTCATCTTTATATTTCCAGGGCATTACATTAAAGCTCACACAGGCAGGTATTCACTAGATGTTTAAAAAATAGCTGACTAAATGAATGGATGATGATAACAGTAAAACAATGATTAAGCTTAAAAAATCACAGAGATAAATTCTGGTAAACAACTAGGCTTAGATCGAAATCTCTTGTTTTTTGCCTCCTTCTTCTGGTGAACTCTTCAGTGATGTGTCTGCATGTCCAATTCACATTTTGAGTAAACTACTAAGGATTTTATTGGACCTGACCTTTGAGTTTACTGATGTGCTGCTATAATTTCATCTATAAATAACAATTTAGTTTGAATGAATGCACATAAAATTTAAAGTTACAAAATATTTAGGGCATTATGTTTTCTTCCATCTTATAGAAGAACTAATGTCTTCAATATATGACCATTAGGAGACTGTAAGGATTCAACAAGAAATCATGTCAACCTAGCCTCACTAACTCCCAGGTTAGGAGACATACATACATGTAATATATTTTCATTCCAAAAAATCATTTAAAGAATCTCTCACGGGATGTCTGTGGACCAGAAAGAGAAATGATGGCTACACGAGAGGGTACTTAGATGAATTTACAATGAACAAACATGCTCAAACAAGATAACAGATTGACTTTATATACAGTTATGTTCCTTTTTTTAAAGAGTGGTTTAAAACCCTCTCCTCTCATTGAGGAGGGTTGAAGCATAATCAACTGGTAAAATTTATATAGATATTGTTTTAATCTGAGAACAGGGAAAGCTGTCCTAGCATTCATAGATACCCAAAAAAAGGCCTGGGTTGCTTTTTTATTTGAAGACAATGACTATTTACAGTGGGGCGGTGATGTGCCAGAGACAGTGGGCACATCATGTGCACCATCTCATTTGACCACCTTGTGACCAAACGTGAGTGATGCCACCATCCTGTTTTAGAGATGAGCAGCCTGGGGCTCGGAGAGCTCTTGAGGTCATGTAATAGAAGAATGAAAAAGAGAAGCCAGATGTGGTTAACTCCAGGGTCTGCACTCTGCACATCACACTAGAACTAAAAAGGGGACAAATCATGGGCTTAAATGTCTAGGCATTATTACTATGTTAAATGTCTAGGCATTATTACTATGTTAAATGTCTAGCCGTTATTACTATGTTAAATGTCTAGGCATTATTACTATGTTAAATGTCTAGCCATTATTACTATGTTAAATGTCTAGCCGTTATTACTATGTTAAATGTCTAGCCGTTATTAGTATGTTAAATGTCTAGCCGTTATTACTATGTTAAATGTCTAGCCGTTATTACTATGTTAAATGTCTAGGCGTTATTACTATGTTAAATGTCTTGGCCTTATTACTATGTTAAATGTCTAGCCGTTATTACTATGTTAAATGTCTAGCCGTTATTACTATGTTAAATGTCTAGCCGTTATTACTATGTTAAATGTCTAGCCGTTATTACTATGTTAAATGTCTAGCCGTTATTACTATGTTAAATGTCTAGCCATTATTACTATGAAAATGATATTCCTACAGTGGAAAGTAGATCTGAATAGATGACTTGCAATTTATTTCCCAAATTCAATATCCATTTCCCTTTTGAGAGCACCCACAGAATAAGCATCTTAAAAGACACTGTAATGTAAGCACCCTGAAGGCAGCGAGTGCCCTTTCTCCCTCCATTCCACGCCCAGCACAGCAGGTGGCTCATCACATTAGCAGCTAACACTAAGACCTTATAATGGGTCAAAGGCGGAGCCAAGAGAGCTTACAGATACCATCTCCTTTAATTTTGCAATAATCCCCTAAGGTAGATACTGTTGTTATCCAACGTTTACAGATGATGCAACTGACACTTAAAATGGTCAAATTACCTATTCAGGATCACACACTAATTTGTGGCCGACTTATAGTAGTTCAAGTCCAGACATACGTCATGTACTTCCAGAGCTTTCGCTTTCATCATTGCACTATTTTCTCTCACAACGCACATACATAGGAAGGATAAAAAGCGGGAATACAGGATGCAAGAAGGAAGGCAGGCAAACAGCAAGGCAGGAAAAGTGGGAATACAGGATGCAAGGCGGGAATGCGGGTAAGTGGAGAGCTTGCGGTTTGAACTGTATGCACCTTTTTATTACCTGAGACCCAGAACAGTGGCTCTAAAACTTCACCATGTGTAGGAATCACCTGAAAGACTTGTTAAAACACAGATTGCGGCTGGGCGCAGTGGCTCACGCCTGTAATCCCAGCACTTTGGGAGGCCGAGGCGGGTGGATCACAAGGTCAGGAGATTGAGACCATTCTGGCTAACACGGTGAAATGCCATCTCTACTAAAAATACAAAACATTAGCCGGGCGTGGTGGCGGGTGCCTGTAGTCCCAGCTACTCGGGAGGCTGAGGCAGGAGAATGGCGTGAACCTGAGAGGCAGAGCTTGCAGTGAGCCAAGATTGTGCTGCTGCACTCCAGCCTGGGCAGCAGAGCAAGACATCGTCTCAAAAAAAATAAAACAACACAGATCGCTGGTTTCTACACCCATAATCGGTAGGCCCAGAGTGGGAGTTCAAGAACGTATAGTTCTAACAAGTCCCCAGGTGATGGCGACAGGGTTTGCCCAGGAGAACATTTTGAGAACCTCTGTTTGGAGGCAGCGTAACATAGCAAAAAGTTTGGGAAAATTAAGCAAACAAAAACAGTATTTACATTGTTTAATAAATATGTCATCATCAGTATCTTTTAAGTATTTTATTTACTTTCTTGCTTATGTCAATATATGCATTTATATTTAATACATATTATATACGTTATATATTTATGTTAATTATATTCATTTACATGTATTTTATTTATTTATGTTTCTATTTACTTACAATCATTTGATTCTTTTCTTTTTTTTTGAGACAGAATTTTGCTCTGTCACCCAGGCAGAAGTGCAGTGGCATGATCTTGGCTCACTGGGGTTTAAGTGATTCTCGTACCTTAGCCTCCCAAGGAGCTGGGATTACAGGCACCTGCCACCACGCCCGGCTAAGTTTTGTATTTTTAGTAGAGACACCATTTCACCATGTTTCCCAGGCTGGTCTCCAACTCCTGACCTCAGGTGATATGCCCGCCTTTGCCTCTCAAAGTGTTGGTATCACAGGTGTGAGCCACCATGCTTGGCCTACAATCATTTGATTCTGAAAGACTGAATCTTTTACAACACTGAAGATAATACTTTAAAAGAGAAACTAGAAAAGTAGATGCATGTCTTTTAGCAAATACGGAGGAGAAGTTCTATTGAATAATTGGACAAATTTTGAACTCTTTCCAATCAAAAGTAGTCGTGGAAGCACAATGGGCTATAGTGTTCATCTTTGAAAAAGAAAAGCATGTAGGAGTCATCTGGAGAAGACAAAAAACCACCACATTCTCCTGATTCTAATTTCTAGGAGGAATTTTTGACACGATTGTCTAAATAAAGGATGTGAATTGCAGTCAGTACAAATCTGAAAACGTAGAAGGCACAGACAGTTTTCAATGGCCAATTCTTTCCCCCTACACAAAACCTCAATAAAAACTGAGATGAAACTTCAACTGGGTGAAAGCATTTCTGAGTAATGCTCACAAACGCTTCAAGTATGTCATGTAGTTTTTTGGTGATCTAATCTCCTACGAGGCTAAAAATGAAAAAATCTAGACGAAAGGACATTTAGCATACTTCTTCTACAATCTTTTTTTTTTTTTTGGAGATGGAGTCTCACTCTGTCACCCAGGCTGGAGTGCAGTGGCATGATACCAGCTCACTGCAACTTCCGCCTCCCTGGTTCAAGAGATTCTTCTGCCTCAGTCTCACGAGTAGCTGGAACTACAGGTGCACGCCACCACACCCAGCTAATATTTGTATTTTTAGTAGAGATGGGGTTTCACCATATCGGCCAGGCTGGTCTTGAACTCCTGACCTCATGATCCGCCCGCCTCAGCCTCCCAAAGTGCTGAGATTACAGGTGTGAGCTACCGTGCCTGGCCTACAGTCTTAAATCACAATGACAGGAGTCTCCAGTGAATAGGAGTCAGAGGTGGCTAGCATCTCAGACAAATCCCAGAACTGTGATGGTCTGTGTTGATAAGGAAGGAAAATACAATTGCTTGAGGCGGTAGATGAGGAACCAGCAAGGTTCACACTCCATTTTGTAAATAAAGAGCCTGAATTCTATTCTGTAAAATTTAGAGTATCTTTCTTTCTTATTCTTCCACAAGGAATTTAATACGGGATCTGAAAACAGATGAGAAATCTGAAAGGTACTATTAAGAGCTTTTTTCAATGCTTAGATGATATGTTTAAGTCTCTGAAAATAGGAATATTTTTGTTCATATACATGTTAGGATTTTAAAGCTTCTAATCACATTGGTCATCACTAATGTTTTTAAATATCTGATTTAGAAAAAAAGAGTTTGGTTTTCTTCTGCATCTTGTAGTAGAGATGATTGTAATTCCATGTCAGACTTGGATTTTCATGGTATTTACCAAAGCAGCTCACTTGATATGCCCTTCAGTCCTGTAAGAATGACCATATTCTTTCTGTACATTCTGAGGATGTTTTAGGTTTCCTTAACAAAATAGTAAAACAACAACCACTGGTTCTGCAAATCTAACGATAGTAAATTAAAAAAAAAAAATACTCCTGCCGTACATGATGGTCAAAGCTATTATAAAATTGTATCTGACAGCCAAATTCATCTTTTATTATCGGAGAATAGTGCTGTTTATTACATTTGACATTTTTCATGCAAACACCCTTTTACTATTTCCACCTGTGTTAAGATATTTTCTTAATCTTAGTGATTTCTTTTTTCAAATAGCTCAGAAAAGTTTTGTATTACAGCCAGCGAGACATAAAGTTAAGCTCTGTTGGTTCTAACAACACCGGAGTTTATGACACTTCTCTAGCCAGGATGATGTGTATGGATCATTTGTATCCTATTTTTTTTAGTAAGACTTTTTTGGTCAGGCTATGGGGTGGGAGAACTTAAGGGCTATTAAACATAGAAATTAGTTTATAGACAGTTTATGCAATTTCCTCCCTGTAAAACTCATAAAAGAGTGCAACAAAGCTATTTGTATTACAATAATTTGAAATTATGCAAGAGGAAGAATGGCTTAATTAAGGAATAAGATGTGGGGAGATATAAGTCAGGAATGAATCAAGGAAATACACATATTAAGAGAGAACAAAGGTCACAATTTTTCCTTTACTAGATCATTTCTATCCAGTGACAGATACACTATTTATCCCACCACCAAAAATAAACACAAAAACAAAACCCTAATCCCCTTTCCCACCTGCCAGCTTTCCTTTCCATCGTTACCCTTTTCATATACAAACACCTCAAGAGCGTTACCTAGAGTCACTGCGCCAGCTTCCTGGGCTCCCAGTTAACCAGAAATCTGTCCCTAACCACTCAACAGAGACTGCTCTTGTGGATATCACTCATTCACCCCCGATCCCAAATCCAGAGGTCGGTTCTCAGTCCTCATCTTTCTCACTCTAGCACTAGCAGTAGTGTGCACGGTTCTTCCTTGATGCCCTCCTTCTTAAAGGCCTGACCTCACTTGGCCCACTAGGCTACATAGTCTGGCCCCAGTGCTCCCTCTTGGAATTCTTCTCTTGCCTCTCAACTCTCACTCCTTCTGCTCCAGTCACTTTGGACACTTGACTAAACATGCTCCTTCCTTGAGCTTTGCATGCGATGCTCGATCCGTCTGGAAGGTTCTTTCTTCAGATATCCACTAGCTTATTCCCTCACCTCTGAGGCCCTGCTTAGACATCACCTCTCAGAGGCACTGTCTGGCTAACTGAAATACAATAAACCACCTCCCCTAGCTGTCTTCTCTTTGCCCTGCTCTGTTTTTCCTTGGAGCTTCACTCTATATTTATCGATGGTCTGGACCTCCCTTCTATAACGTAAGCTCCACCAGGGCAGGAATTTGGTTTTATTCACAACTCCACTGCCTGGTATAGAGTAGACACTTAGTAAGTACATACTGAAGGACCCCAGGGAAGTATGCGGACAAGTCATACATTCGTAGTGAAGCACGCGGAAGTGGCGCTTACAGTTTGAAGAATGCGGAAGGTGGCGGTATGGGGAACGATTAGAGAGGAAAACGGAAATTGGAATGAAAATGCTCTTGACTTCCCATTCCCCTCATGTTTCCTAGGATTTGTCTCAGGATATCCATTCCCTAGAGAATCTACCTGAGGTTGGGGAACATTGATTTTGAAGTAGTCCAGCTTAGAGAATTTTTCCCAGAGCAGGAGGTGTGAAGGGTCTGGCCTGACGAGCCTGGGAAGCGGTGAGAAGTGAGAGGTGGCATCTGTTGCATAAATCATGTACCAGTGCTGGCACAGCTCAGCTGAACTATCAGACGATGAAGCCCAGGGTGAGCGGGAAGCTAAATGAATCAGAAAAGTCCAAGAGACTCCAAAACAATGAACAGGACTAAGGATTTCTGCCAGGGCAACAGAAAACCTGGTAGAATCTTCACAGTTAACCTTAAATATGAGATTTATTACATGAAAAAACGATTGGATTTATCAGTGTGGTTCTAGACAGAGCAGAACGAGGGCTAGTGAATAAATGGTTCAGTCAGCCAGCCATTCATTCTGTCATCCTTTACCCCAAATTCTTAGGGCTTAGATGGATTCTAGCAGGCAGAACTCTTCCGCCGGGCATGGTGGCTCACGCCTGTGATTCCAGCACTTTGGGAGGCTGAGGCAGGCGAGTCACCTGAAGTCGGGAGTTCGCGACCAGCCTGACCAACATGGAGAAACCCCATCTCTACTAAAAATACAAAATTAGCTGGGTATGGTGGCGCATGCCTGTAATCCCAGCTACTGGGGATGCTGAGGCAGGAGAATCACTTGAACCCGGGAGGTGGAGGTTGTGGTGAGCCAAGATCGTGCCATTGCGCTCCAGCCTGGGCAACAAGAGCGAAACTCCCTATCAAATTAAAAAAAAAAAAAAAGAATTCAGAACGTTTCTAATTTCAGACAGGAATATGGAGCATAACACTATCAAAAGAGTCTGACATAGCATAGAATAATCAAACACATTGATATTTCTGTAAGTATATAAACTTTCACACTATAGAATGAGTAAAGACTATACATAGCCTCATGAAAGTTGAGTTTCGCTGACAGATAAATTTGCCACGAAAATACGAATAAGCTTTTGGTTTCTGAGGTTTTTGGGTCTCAAAATTGTAGATAAGAGATTATGGGTCTGGACTATAAAATTAGGAATAAAACTGTATCTATTACAATAATTATCCCCAAAGTTTATAGACTCCATTATTCCTGTTAGAGAGGTCACAGTCAGGGAGAAAATGACAAATGGTTACTAGTGATTAAGAATTTGGATATGGGCCGGGCGCGGTGGCTCGAGCCTGTAATCCTAGCACTTTGGGAGGCCGAGACGGGCGGATCACGAGGTCAGGAGATCGAGACCATC
>NW_012117377.1:2277959-2278448 GCF_000951035.1 Colobus angolensis palliatus | reverse complement strand
TCATTAGCAGCCTCAATACCATCTTCAGCAATTGTTATCTCCATTGCAGTGTGCCTCCTGGTGGCACACTACAGGCATGTGCCACCACACCCAGCTAACTTATTTTATTTTTTGTAGAGATAGGGATCTTGCGATGTTGTCCAGGCTTGTCTGGAACTCCTGGCCTGAAGTAACCCTCCTGCCCCGGTGAGCCACCACACGTGGCTGAAACTTGCTTTTAATAATTATTAATGAACAGTAAGGTACATCTTATATGGAAGTCAACACATTTCCTCTTTACTGTCATTCACCAGCTTTCCAATGGTCATGTTCTCGCCTCTCTTAAGCTAAGAGATTGTGCAGAGTCCTTCACTCTCGTTTGAATGCCTGGGACACACTAGTGGACTGTAATCAGTGGTAAGGTGTGCCGGGAGTGACTTGACTTTTTTTTTTTTTTTAACTAATAATAAATAAAGTAGAGAGCTTTTAAACACAGGAGCCAAGCTTTCC
>NW_012117377.1:2235950-2277588 GCF_000951035.1 Colobus angolensis palliatus | reverse complement strand
CAGATTATTTTTTAAATCATGGACATATATTCAATATTAAATGTATCAACAAGTTTGAGTGTTTGAATAAATCACCTGGGTTAGGGAAAAGCTAAACACTTGACTTTTTTTTTTTTTTTAACTAATAATAAATAAAGTAGAGAGCTTTTAAACACAGGAGCCAAGCTTTCCTCCTAATAACATCACTTTGCTAACTTGGGTTTGTATTCTTTCTTGAATGGTTGTGTCATTTCCAGTAACTCCTCATCTAACTATCTGTCCATTCATTTGTTGGCCCATGACATTAAAAAACAATAGCTTTTCCACCTTTATCTCAAATTTGCCATAAATATTATGTAGCCTAAAGTTCAGGCTCCATACCCTGTGCTCTAGTGCTGCTACTTGGGTCTGGCTTTCTATTTTAAACGCTCCCAGCTCCTTCTCTATCCCTAACTCCAACCTCTGTGTTTCTAGGCTATGTTGACAACTTTGCTTAATGCTTAACTAACAAGAACAAGATGTGTAAAGGGGCAAAAGAGGCACAATCCTTGTCCTTTAAAAGACCTCAACACAACACTACTGTAAATAGGAGATCTATAATCTAAAGGATTGGAAGCCATATATATTTATTTTTTTTCTTTAGAGTGAGAGTCTCACTTCATCACTGAGGCAGGAGTGCAGTGGTGCAATCTCAGCTCATTGCAACCTCTGCCTCCTGGGTTCAAGTGAGTCTCATGCCTCAGCCTCCTGAGCAGCTGCGATTACAGGTGGGTACCATCAAGTCCAGCTAATTTTTGTATTTTTAGCAGATATGGGGTTTTGCCATGTTGGCCAGGCTGGTCTTGAACTCCTGATCTCAAGTGATCCACCTGCCTCCGCTTCCCTAAGTGCTGGGTTCACAGGCATAAGCCACCATTCCTGGCCCCAAAGCCATATCTTAATGAAGAATGATGCTCAGCAAGAGTAAGTTGATTTGGTGGAGACAAAAAAAAGAGAAAACGCTGTGATTGCTGTGGATCTACAATGAAGAAAGCACAGGGTTCCACGGTAATGATATCTTAAGATACTAATTGGCGGATTATGCTGCTAATATAAAAAGATATAAACTCCCTCATAGAGAAGTTATTTCCAGTGACTTTTACCTTCTATGTGTTCCATGCCTTCCATTTTTAAGCACCTTTGTTCTTCCTCATCTCTATGCTTCATTAATACCCAGTCTCATTCTCCTCCTTTTCCAAGCTCTTACTCGTTCTGTCCAGTTCTTCCTCACTGTTTTACTCATGGAGAGAAAAACACTAGGCTCATTTGTAATAATAGTAATAATTTCTAAAACACCTTTGGTGCTAATTTTCATAGTCAGCACCTGTGAGGAACTATTCACTGTGTTGGGACTATTATACTTAATATAATTAACAGCCTCAATACCACGTACTTTAGTGATTGATATCTCGATGGTTTAAATTAGAAAACTGAAGTTGACTAAGATTAAATAACTGCCCATGGTCAAAGGGCTTATCATTGGTAGTGCTTCGAATCATGTTTGGGAATACAAACCTAAGCAAGGGTGGTTGGTAGAATAGAATTATGTGGGGTTTGACTTCTATGAATTTATTTAGTGCTAAATCTTTCTCATGCTAAGTTTACTGCTTTTCAAACAACGTTAATATATTAATGATAATGGCAGCAACTAACATTAACTGAGAAGTTTCTACACGTGAAAGCGTGTGCTAAATGTTTTATACTCTGTGTCTCCTTTAATTTACTCCAGGAATTGGGTGCGTCCAGTACCTTCATTGTACAAATGGGGACACAGGTTCAGAGAGTACATTAAGTTGTCAAGGGTTACACGGGTGCTGTCAGAGATATATATCAAATCCAGGTCTTTTTAACGTACAAGCACGTGCTCTTACTATGTATCTTATTCAGCCTTTGAAAAACGAAAACACTAAGAAAACTGCTCAGAGGTTGTAGGAAATAAACTTGTGTACATACTCAGTATAGAATTATGAGTGCTTCTGTCATAAAAACAGTACATGAATTTAAGAATGTATTAATATCTACAGCTAGTCAGATGTTTAAAATGAAAGCTACTGAGTTCTGTGTGGGCACCTGAGATTCTCTTAACTGATGAAATCTCTTAACTGATGACATACTTTTTTCTACTACTTTTTCTACTTGTTTCACACTTTTTCCTTTTTGTGCCTCATTTTATACACTTCCCCCAAACACTTGGAAAAATCTGAAGTGGCTAAATGGAATTTTATCAAACTTTCCAAAAATGTTCACCCTTAAATCATAGGAATTTGAACCCTAGAGGTTAATTTTTAAAAATAATCCCATCTCGTAAAGTTAAGATCTAGGAATACACTTTTATTTCTTATAATTTTTGCGAAAATATATATTATCTAAATATAATGATCATTAGAATATTTTAAAGATTCAAGAGGAGTTTTACCTCTGTCCTTTTTCCTTGTTCAATAAATTTTAGAGGCTCATCTCTCTGAACCTTTTTTTCCTGACTAATTAAAGGAATGTGGATTCTTGCCCGTCAACTTTCACTTCTGGGTATTTGAAATTCTAAATGAATGCCTAAGTCATGAATGTTCAATATATTCTTTTGAAAAAGAGTGAATGGCTATATAACTAATTTTTTTTTTTTTTTTTTTTTTTTTGAGACAGAGTCTTGCTCTGTTGCCCAGGCTGGAGTGCAGTGGTGTGATTTTGGCTCACTGCAACTTCCGCCTCCCGACTTCAAGTGATTCTCCCACCTCAGCCCCTCTCGGGGAGCAGGCAGGTGGGCCTCTCTAACACGGCTTGCTGGCATTTCCTCCTGGGGAACACTACGATCATCTCATCTCCCAGCTCATCCCCAGAACCACTGCAGGGGCAGAATATTGTAAAGCCCAAAAAGAGTTGGTACTGACCTAATGATGCTGGTTCTATTCTGCTCACAGCAAGACAGCTACAGACTTAGCCAACACACCTGCAATTCTGTCCTCCTCAAGACAAATACTTTTTTTTTTTTTTTTGAGACGGAGTCTTGCTCTGTCGCCCAGTCTAGAGTGCAGTGGCATGATCTTGGCTCACTGCACCCTCCGCCTCCCAGGTTCAAGTGATTGCCCTGCCTCAGCCTCATGAGTGGCTGGGACTACAGGCATCCGCCACTGCACCTGGCTAATTTTTGTATTTTTAGTAGAGACGGGGTTTCGCCATCTTGCCCAGGCTGGTCTCAAACTCTTGACCTCATGATCCACCCGCCTCAGCCTCCCAATGTGCTGGGATCACAGGCGTGAACCACTGCACCTGGCCAAGACAAATACTTTTAAAAATTAACATTTCCTTACAAAAAACCAGACAACTTGAATCTGCATATGCCTCCAAGGGATAGGGCTGAATTCCTTTCTGACTGTACAGTAGCACAAGGATATCTTTGTTGTCCTCTTAACCTTGATTTTCTGTTTGCCAGGTATAACCATTAGCTAATTCCACACAATGCCACGGTGGAGGTGGCTTGCTCTAGGAATGGTCTGCATGCCTTTTTTGAAAAGGCAGAAGTGGCATCTTTCAGGATGATCCTCCCTCTGTAAGGCACAGCTATCCAGACAGAACTTTATATAGCCCAGCATCAAGTTTTAAATCATTTAAAAAAGAAATGTGCAAGGAGACATACCAGCCTTTCTCCAGAGAGAGATCAATGAGCCGTGGAGCCACACTGGCCAGGAGCATGTTCTTTCATCTAGATACAGAGCATGACGCTTGGGTGCCAGCCTCACTGCTGGCCCTAAAGGAAGGGAGCGACCTCTATAATCAATCAGAGGTGGCACGTGGCTGGGCCCGGGTGGGAGAGGATGGAGACAATGCTAAAAGATTAGTTAGGGAATGTTTAGTATTACCAACAAGATAAAATGACAGACGAGCTTGATTACATAAAGTTTTCAGACTTAGAAAGACATTCAAGGTATCTGGGATCCTTGGTGTTTTATTACAGATCTTAGGAAACAAAAGCAAAGTAAATCAAAATAGAATGAAATGAAGTGAAGATGCTCATAGGCTTCATATAAGACAATATTCAAAGGGATTGTGCAGCTAGATAATATAATTAATAAATTATAGTTGTAATTAGAGCCTAAATGGTAAAACAAAAATGTTTTATATCATTTTAGGAATTATATTAGGTGTAATGCTGTTTTCATTTATTTGGCTCTGCAGAATTACTACTCTTACAAAAATTGCAAAATCATAGGTCTTAAAACACCAAGAATTTTAGAATTGAATTTTAATGTGATATTATAAGTATATGAGAAATGGGGAGATAGTGGTCAAAGAATACTTCTAACTTTGAGCCCTAAAATGAGGAAGCCTAAAGACCTAATATGCAGCACAGTACCTATTATTAATAATATGTATTGTATACTTAAAACCCGCTAAGAGAATAGATCTTAAGTATTCTCACCACAAAAAGTTGATGGATACATTAATGCTTAATTGTGATAAGCACTTCACAATGTATATGAAGACATCACATTGTATAACCTTATACATGTTATATTTATTTGTCAATTATGCCTCAGTAAATCTGGGAAAAGAAATAGCATATATACATAATAATTTAAATAATGATGATGACAACTGACATGTCCCTTTAAGGAGGAACAAATTGTGTACAATAGTTTTTCACATAAACCAAAGAACTCCAAGCTACATGATCCTAATTTGCCACGATGATTGTGGTTCAATCGATGGAAACTTAATGAACTAGAAATGTCAGTATCCAAGACCGCACTGTAATTCTACAGCCAGTTCTTCAGCATCACAGCATGATTAATCTTCACTGGGTATCTCCTCGCTAGTAGGCACCATATCAAAGGTCTGTCTTTAGTATTGTCTGCCTTAAACAAAAGTTTCCTTTCCACGGGCTCAAAATTCTTCTCATGGCTTAGTAGCTGCCCATGGTTCAAGTTGCTAAGGCCAACCTTGTATGGCAAGCAAAAAGCCCGAGCAGTAACTTGGTCAGAAGGCCGTGGAGTGGGGCCCAGTGTCAGTGAGCAGAAAGTCACAGGAAAGGCAGGGGAAGTGGGTACTGGGGGGATAGGGATTCTAGAGAGAATGTAAAGTGTTCATTAAACAGAAGTGAAAGATTAAAATCTTCACCCATAGCAAAGACAGACACATTCATTTTCCTTTTATGTACTTTAACCACTTTTTTTTGGTTTTGAGACAGGGTCTCACTTCCATCACCTAGGCTAGAGTGCAGTGGTACTATCTCGGTTCACCGCAGCCTCAACAGCCCAGACTCAAGTGTGATCCTCCCACCTCAGGTCCCCAAGTAGCTGGGACTACAGGAAGACGCCACCATGCCCAACTAAATTTTGTATATTTTGTAGAGATGGGGTTTTGCTATATTGCCCAGGATGGTCTCAACTCCTACACTACAGCCATCCGCCCACCTTGGCCTCCCAAAGTACTGGGATTACAGGCGTGAACCACCCTACCCTGCCAGTTAACCACTTTTTATCATATTGAATTACTGTTTTTTTGAGACAGAGTCTTGCTCTGTTGCCTATGCAGGAGTGCAGTGGCGCAATCACGGCTCACCACTGCTTCAACTTCCCATGCTCAAGTGATTCTCCTGCCTCAGCCTCCCAGGTAGCTGGGACCACAGGTGTGCGCTACCGTGCCAAGCTAATTTTGGTTTGTTTGTTTTTGTAGAGACATGGTTTCGCTATGTTTCCCAGGCTGGTCTTGAACTCCTAGGCTCAAGCAATCGTCCTGCCTCAGCCTCCCAAAGTGCTGGGGTTACAGGTGTGTGCCACAGCACCTGACCAAATTATTTTTTTCTCAGTATTTATCTCTTTCCATTAGCAATAAAGGTCCTATGTATTACAGAAACTTGAATAATAGGACTCCTCCCATGCAGATTAGATTTGAAAAAGTTTATTCACAATAGATGAATAATTGTTCAAAACACACACACACACACACACACACACACACACACATATATATGCATACATATAGTATTTTCTGCATGTGTGTATATTTTTAAAACATGACTTAGATTTCCTGATATAGGTTTACACCAGGAAGTTTACACCAGGAAAGCACCAGCCTATTTCATCACTACAGAGTCGAACTACTGCAAATTACTAATTATCAAAATTGATGATGATCTTTTTGATTTTGGAATGAGCTGTGCAATTTTTAAAATAGCTTTTTCCAGCAGATTTATCTCCGAAATTCTGTTTAGCTAATAGTCATGTTTGTAGTTACAAGATTTGCTTTCCTTGGGTACATACAAAATTACTTGGGTACAGGGGAAATAGCAGGAATTGAGCCAGCCGGGAAGAAGAGGAACCAATGTCAGATTTTTCAACACTGTGAACACTCTGAATAGAGATAACCGGAGGTCATCAGTATGTTCAATTGTAATCCACTTTTCTGCTTAGAACTCTAATGTAACGCTAATATGTGAATTCTACTTAATTCTTCTTTCTACCAAAACAGCCTTATTGAGCTATCATTCACATAGCATACAATTCACCCACTGGATGTGAATGTCAATTTTTTTTTTTTTAGTAGATGCATAGGTTTGTGCACCCCTCTAAAACCATCTAAGTTTAGGACATTTTGTACCCCCAAAAGAAACTTAATTTGCAGTCACTCTCCATTTTTCGCCCTTTGTACCCAGAGACTCCAGCTCCTCACAAGGACTATGTTCAGGCCCCACGTATTAGGTTGGTGCAAAAGTAATTGTGGTTTTTGCCATAAAAATAATGGCAAAAACCGTTTTGTATTTCCACCAGCAATGTATGAGAGTTCCACACATTCTCATCATCTGCAACACTTGTTACTGTCTGTCTTTTTGATCACAGCCTTCCTAGTGAGTATGAAGCATATCTCACTTTGGTTTTGATTTGCATTTCCCTGAGGACTAACAATGTGGAGTATCTTTTCATGTGTTTACTGGCCATTCTACTTACATTTTTAGGACCATTTTCTTTTCACTCTCTGTCCAAGACACCTGAATATTATCTAATTTTTTGTAGGTCCTATATCGGAACATATTCTCAAAGTACCTCAATACTGATGTTCATTCTTGGTACCCAACCTCCTAACATCCCCCAACACATACACACCCAACACATGCTTTCACAAATAATTGCTTTTAAAACTGAGCTTAATGCCTTCTTACAGCTGCTTCTAAACCTTAACCAAAGTCCAGCAGCCAAAACCAGCTGAGCGAATTGCTGTCTGTCAAATAAAATAACTGCTAACATGTCTTGGTCTAACATCTGTTGTTAGCTTCAACCCTGCCGTAGGGATCAATACCTCTTGGTGGAGGTAATCTCTTCCCTCATCTCTCAGGAATAGTCTTTGATTATCCATTTGCCCTAAGGCTACTAATGTTTAAGTGCAGAAGAAACGCTTTCCATTTTTCTAAAGCTTCATTCCCCCTAATGGGAACAGGGGTAGTGTGTGAAGCTGAAATCCTTAAGTCGAACAGGAGGAGTGTGTGAATGTGGAATTCCTTTGCCCAAAGGTGTCAGAGTTAGCAGGGAGCATGTCATGCTGGGAATGAACCATGGGGAAGCCTTTGGCTCCTTACATTTTTGATTATCTTAAAAATCCAGGCTCTAGCAGAAGACCACACAAACCTAACAATTTGTTAATTTGATATTATTCAAATTCAACAGGTCTGTACTTCCTCTAGCAGATTATAACCATTACATCATTTGAAAGTATCCTAGAGAAATTAAAAATTGCCCCTGAAAAATAACATCATCTAGCTTGAATAGGATCTTGTTTTCGGCCCACATAAGCCACATGATGTTATTTTTTAAAGGAGTAACTTTAAATATCTTCACTCCAGGAATTATATTTTGATCCAGGAGAGTTCTACTGCAAACTTTGCTAAGACATCAAAAAACCCTTTTAGCAAATGCTGAAGGGGAATTAAAAATTTCTCAGATACCTTACAAGTGTCTACAAACTCATTGAAAGATGCTATAATGTTCAAATCCTTACCAAACTAAAAACATCTTTGGACAAGCCACATTCTTAGCTCTTGGTCCGCATTCTCTAGAACTACCTACTGAGAGTTTCTTCCATTTTTGAATAGAGGATTTTGAAGATCTCCCGAAGTTTTAAAAACATCTCTTGGAACACGGCAAGATAAAGAAGCAAATGCAAAGCCCTCTCCCAGCTAATCTTCACCTTACGGCTTTCCATTTTTTGAAAAGAACTAAATTTTACAAAGTAAATATCCTAATATCCAGGGTTTCATCTCTTTTCTTAACCTCAGCTTTTTTTCTACAGCATTTTAGAAGAAAGGAAAACCCTGCTTTCTTGATCTCTAGCATCCTAGTGAATATTAGCTTTTCAGTATCTGAGCTTACATTTACAATTTTCTGATTCCCAAAACTGGTTCATCCAGGAACCTGTGAACAGCAAATCTATGTAGATTTTCCTCCAAAATATATCTCAAATTCACCTATTTTCTACAATCTTTACTGCCTTCACCCCAGTCTGCAGAGTCCCAGCTCTCAATTAGGTCACTAAAATAACTTCCTAACTTGCCTTTACACTCTCCACTCTCCAATTTACTACCCATTTAGCAGCCAATAATCTTCTCATTACATATACCATATAAGGTTATTTTCTCGCTGGGAAAAAAACACAAAACCCTTTGATGGCTTCCTATTGAATGCACAATAAAAGTCAATGTTTACCACGACCTACCAGGGCCTGAGTGCTCAGGCCCCAGCTTGCTTTATCAAATTCATTGCATGGCCCCCATCTTTCTTGGGAAGTGCTCAGTCTTTCCTGGCACATTACCGTGAACATCCCTACCATCTGCCCGGGATGCTCATACACCACATTACCCCCTCCCCTCTGTGTCCCTTCATGGGGCTGCTTCCTGTAGGTGTCCACAGCAATGCTGCCTCTTCAGAAAGGCCTCCTCTGACCAGCCTCTCTAAATGAACTTCCTCCCTTTGGATTCTGCAAGATGCCTCCCTGTTTATTTTCCTCACAGCACTGATTTCAGCTTGGAACTTAAATACGTGCTGACTTTTTGTTGTCTGCTTCTCTCATGAGAAGAGAAAAGATCCGCATGGCCAGGAATGTTGCCTATCACATAGTAGGGCATACATATCCTAAATAATTGTTGAATGCATTACTGACTGTTTTAATGTGTATTCGTTATTTCAATACATGAATACAGATAAATCTCTGCACACCCTCAGCCTCCATCGGCCACTATTTTGACTGTCCTGTTCGTTGACTCTTCCGCCAAACCTTTGGTTACAGAAAGTTGGCACTGAGAAGAGGATTTCTTTATGGGTCATTTTTCTAAAAATTGATGCCTGAATGAAAAGGGTGAATGGTTGGCCAAATTCATTTATCAAGCAATGCAAGAATGCTACATTGCAGGGCAAGAGGCAGGTTCATTTAGGTATCCAGCAAGTACTTTATTGCATAAGAATAAACTTTCCTTATCTCCATTCTTCAGCTGTATTTTCAATTGCTTTGAAAATGGTCTCTTCCTTCTTAAACTTACTCCAATAATATCATACATAAATCTGAACATACAGCTCACTTGAATACAAATCAATTATGGAAACAGAAATGTTAACAAGGCATGAGGGGCTCGCCAATGGAACGCATAACCTTCTAAGGATAAACATTCCAATTATTTTCCTCTAATTACAGGTTTCAGCTGGGCTGAAACAAGACTTGACTGCCACATGCTTGTGCAATTAGAGAAGTAGCTATCCTTTCTCTTGGATCATCAAAGACTACCTGTCTCAAAGTAAAATAAACCAGTAAATTAAGTTAGACAATACTTTAAACATAACTCTTACTAATGTCATGATTTATTAAATTAAAATATCTCAGGCCAACTAAAAATGAAATAATGATAGGCCACAATACACACTATGAGGTTTGGGACCCAGTGGCCAGAGCCAGATCTTCTTCTTGCCTAAAAGCCCTTAGCTCTCTGGACTGTCTGTGAAAATCCTACACTTGCTCCACGTTCCATGTCAAAAGTCCTCTGGGCAGAATTCCCTAATCCTCGCTCCTGGTTCCTCCCACTGCATGATACACCAACCAGTGCTATACTGCTAGCTCGAAGAAGATGAGACTTTCATTTAATGTACTTGAACATCTCACTGTCCAGTACGACTCTATACGGAATGAGTGAATAATCACAGGTAGCTTCACATGGTTATACAGCTGAACACTCATCCTGAAAACTGAGCGCAACTTACAATAGAGCAAAGTAAGAAGTGATGTTGTTCTGGAAGCCTAACCCTCCTTTCCCAGGACCTGGACCACAGCCTCTCAATCAGGGTAAAAAAAGACACACATTCTTAATCAATCTGTATCTCTTTCTTTTAATTAATACAGCTCTTGTTATCCTAGCTCCACAGAGCCTCATTAGTGGCTAGGTGACAGTCATGCTAACGACTTCCTGAAAATAAGAGATGAAGACTGCCTATTTCCTTACCTACTACAATTACGCTCTGTGAGACCTTAGGGAAATGCTTGGAAGAATACATGTTAGTCTCCCTTCCCATCTTCTGGTGAATACAGACAAATTGAATTTTTTCTTTTTTTTGAGCTGGAGTCTCGCTCGGTCACCCAGGCTGGAGTGCAGTGGTGTGATCTTGGCTCACTGCACCCTCCACCTCCCAGGTTCAAGCAATTCTCCTGCTTCAGCCTCCAAAATAGCTGGGATTACAGGCATGCACCACCATGCCTAGCTAATTTTTGTATTTTTAGTAGACACGGGGTTTTACCATGTTGGCCAGGCTGGTCTCGAACTCCTGACCTCATAATCCATCCACCTCAGCCTCCCAAAGTGCTGGGATTACAGGCATGAGCCACCGCACCCGGCTGACAAATTGAAATTTTAAAAAATACATACTTGCACATGTTTTCTGTTGCTCGGTGACGACAAGTTTAGATTATTTTTTCAAAAAAGGAGGATTTCTTACTAACAATTGTACATGTCTAGTTCCAAGTAGATGAAAAAATAACTTTTCTGACTCATGACAAAACCAGTGGGTCACATGATTTGTGTCCATTGTATCACATAGTGTAGACATGGAGGGATAGGTTACATGAACATTTTCAAACTAAAGGTCATCCTTGGACTCACAACCAAGATATTTTGCCTTAACCGAGAATGTAAGTAACTGGGTCACAATAATACTTCGTGTTTGCAGACTATGTTCTTAAGATGCTTAACATGCCTTGGCAATGTTATATCACCTTGTAGGGAGCCATGACCGGGATACTATTTTTAATTAAGTGATGGGGAAACAGTATAGGCATTCAGAAGGTAGATACTGTGCTATATACTTCAAATACATTATGTCATTTAGTCCACATGATAACACTGCAAGATCATATTATCATTTCTGTTTTACAGATTAGGAAACTGCCTCTTGAAAAACAATTGACTTTCTATGATTCTGGCGCCAGTAAGTGGCAGAGCTAACTTGGAAATCCAAACATATTGACTAGAAAGACAGCAGCCCTATCTGACACAGATGTGTAGAAATTCACTGTTTCAAGAAATATATCAACCAAATCATATGAGTCATCAGGACCAAGTAAGAAAACAGAGTTATTATTATCACTCTGTAATCAGACACAAATTAGAAATAGTGGCACAAGAAAAATTTATACAGGATTTAAAACCTTAATAATATGTTTCAATCTATACATATCAAACTAGTCCAAGGAAAATTCTATCAGGAAAATTTCAAGGACACCATTAACACCATCTTTCAGGTTATTTCTACCATGCGAAGACATTTTGCTAATTACATGAGTTACTGTTAAAGGCTTAATAAATTAGACCAGATTATTGTTTACTTTTTTTGGGGAAACTGTTCTTCTTTGAAAAACACTGCTCTGAAGGAACTGTCAATCCTGGTAACGCTCTGCTCTCACTTCAGGATCAGGTTTGTGAACTGCTAAGCTAACCACGGTACCACCAGGGCTGATTCAGAGATGGACACAATTCATTCAGAGTTCCTCCCTGGTACTTTTGCAGATGGATATGGAAACTGCTCTCTCCTCCTGGGTTATGAGAATATAAGCCATGGCAGTGGCTGACAGCTCAGGAACAGCCTAGGTTGCAAGTTAAAGCTAAGCTACAGAGGAGTGGTAGGTTGGGAAGAAAGGGTGAGAGAAAGAAGAGGAAAAAGAAGGAGAAAGAATAGAGACAGGACATTTAAAAAGACACATGGATCACAGAAGAGACGGGTACAGACACACGCGGCTGACTAACCCCACTACAGCGGTAGAATTCTGCATTCAGGCCTCCCACAGGCAAGTTCCACTCTTGCCTTTCTGAGGTTTGACTGTCTAAACCAATAAAATCTCTCTCTCTCTCTCTGTCCCTCTCTCTTTTTGCATTGAGGTATTCAGAACAGGGATTTTATTATCTACAATGATCAACTCAAGTTATGCAAGAAAATATGTTTCATTACTAGGCTAAGTTCTTATTTCCATGTCTGCGCAATGGTAATGATGCAACAAGTCAAGTCAGCAAATACTTATGGAGGCACAAAGAGGGGAAAGGCGGTGTGGCCTGTGACAAGTGAGGGCTGTACCAGATATGAGGACACTCATCCCACTGAGAAAGACCCATACTGAGTGGTTCTTAATTAAAAATAAAAAAGACCAGCACGCAAATATCTAAAATTAATGGTATAAAATCGACATATTGTTAGGCAGTATAAGATTAGCCATTGAAGAAAACAGGTTGATAGTAAATAGTATAGGAGTACAAAGGTGAGAAATAGGTTGGAGAAGAGCATCCCATTTTAAGTATTTGTAATTCCACTTGAGGTTCTACTCGCACTGACAGTAACTGTACAAGAAGTTTCACACTCTTAAATGACCCCACTGGCAATTCCTATCCATGTCCCGGGGCATTCAAAACATTTCTGAAATACTTTTCCATTTAACTATAGAAAATATAATATAAAGTTTACACCAGGCCAGGTGTGGTGGCTCATGCCTGTAATCCCAGCACTTTGGGAGGCCAAGGTGGGCAGATCACAAGGTCAAGAGATGGAGACCATCCTGGTCAATGTGGTGAAACCCCGTCTCTACTAAAAATACAAAAATTAGTTGGGTGTGGTGGCGGGCGCCTGTAATCTCAGCTACTCAGGAGGCTGAGGCAGGAGAATTGCTTGAACCTGGGAGGCAGAGGGTGCGGTGAACCGAGATCGTGCCACTACACTTCAGTGTGGTGACAGAGCAAGACTCCACCTCAAAAAAAAAAAAAAGTTTACACCAAAGCAGGGCACACGTGTGCATCTGGGCAGTCAGATGGGGCGCCACCCTTAGAAGGGCTCTGTGCTTGCTTTAAGGCTTTGCTGTCTTGAAATTATTAATTTTTATAGAAGAAATTCTGCATTTTCATTTTTCACTGTTTCCTAAAAAGCATGTAGCTGGTCCCTCACCAAAGGAAAGGAACAGAGCTGTTGTGCAAACAACTCCAATCAATGGTTTTCCTTTTCAAGCAACCTGGTTATCATTTGCCAAGAGGGTAACAGATTTTGGAAGTCAAAAGGCAAAGCAGCGCTCTCACCTGCCACATGTTCTTCCTTAGCCCTTTATTAAAAGCAAATGATTTAGAAAACTAAGTCTGCAGTCAAGAGCACTTGTAACCTGCCAATTCACAACACCGCTCACACGAATGTGAGGCCACCAAGTGTGGACCCAAAGCCCACCACACAGTTCCAGGACATGACAAGCACAGGATAAAGAATTTAAGAAATGGATCTGGCTGATTTGATGAGCTACTTAGAGAGCGAAGCAAGCTCATTCTGGGCATGTCAGCTGCACACAATGCCACCAAACAGTAGGTTGTTGTTGAAAATGTCATCTAGAAACAATTCTATCTCATGGAGCATGTGTTAGATGGGACTCTGAGGATGCTTAGGGAGCAAAGCATCTGAATGAGTCCATCTCAACATTTTCTCTAAGTAAGCATCTCACCAGCTTATATTCCGGTCTATGCTAGCAGAAGAAAGCGAGAAGCAGCATCCTTGGCCTAGAACCTCCACAACAGGATCAAGCCATTCTCCGACTGCGATGCACTTGCTTACGTGATGTGCATTGGACCAGCTACTCCAAAGCGACAACGTCATCAGTCCTGTCTTGTTGATGTCTAAAATCACACCGTCTACACTCCCATTGCGGACTCTCATCCTAGATATGATGAAAATCATCGCGCAAGGGGAAACACGACTCTTTTCATTTTGAACCTTAGTGTAAATAAGTTTCAAACCCTTTTCTAGGGGACCAGGTTTAGATTAGAGGTAAAAGGAGGAAGGTAGGGACTTAGGGCAGGGCATGAAGGGAAGTTCTGTGTCATGTGCTAAGGTTTAAAAAAAAGCTTCCACTTTACAATTTTCCGAACTGTGCAAGCCTTTTTTGGTAAATATCACTTAATATATGACTTAGTCTGAAGGAAAAGAACAGTGATTCAAATACACTTACTTTTAAGCAATTATCTCTTCTACCCCACCTGCATAGAAATTTCACTAAAAGCTCTCATCTTTTATGTTAACACCTACTGATGCATTTGGAAGTAGAATAAGCTCATTATCTTTAAAGTGCAAGTTTAAAGTGTTTTCCTTCTGTTCAAGCCATTTTCTTTTTCCACCTTCTATTCACTGAGGATAGTTTCTTCTATGACAGACCTATGGATCTAAATAATTAATTATAGGAGTAAGTGCAAGTCTGGCATAGTTTATAGGCTCAATAAATGCTATCAATTAATTCATCTAATTTAAGGAGGTATCAAAATCAAATTACAACTGAAAGCAAGGTGAACAACCATGATATCGTGTGTAGGCAGACCAAAGTGAAGACAATAAGCAGAAAATAGCAGAATTTTGTGAACAAAGTTTCTCAGGATATAAGTTTTCTTTTCTCTTTTCTTTGCTTTTCTTTTCTCTTTTCTTTTCTGACAGAGTCTTGCTCAGGATGTAAGTCTCCTCTCCCCTCCCTTCCCTGCCCCTCCCCTCCCCTCCTCGCCTCTTCTCTTCTTCTCCCCTCTCCCCTCTCCTCTTCTGACAGAGTCTTGCTCTGTCACCCAGGCTGGAGTGCAGTGGCACAATCTCAGCTCACTGCAACCTCCGCCTCCTGGGTTCAAGCAATTCTCCTGCCTCAGCCTCCTGAGTAGCTGGGATTATGGGTGCCCATCAAAACGCCCAGCTAATTTTTGTACTTTTAGTAGAGACAGGGTTTCGCCAAGTTTGCTAGGCTGGTATCGAACTCCTGACCTCAAGTGATCTGCCTGCTTTGGCCTCTCAAAGTGTTGGGATTACAGGCGTGAGCCACCACTCCCGGCCCACAGGATGTAAGTTTTCTAAAGATCTAAAGCAAAGTTACTGTTAGTGATGTTAGGAAGCATACAAATTGGTTTGGCATTATGGCTTGCTTTATAGTATAGCTTCTGTTTCCCTTTGTTTCCCCGCTAGACGCAGCTATTTGGGGATGCCGCCCTGAGAGGGCTAGCATTCTTCATGACTTAATATGTAATATGCCTCTATGGAATTTCATAATCATGGAGACTTTATTCCGTATACTGAAGAGGGGACAGTCCCCTTCCTGAAAAGATTTATTTTAGAAAATGTCACACAATTCTATAAGAATCTTGAAAAGTCTTTTAAAAAATATTGACATCTGTGTTTCTTGGAGATATCTGGATGAAATTTTGATATGAGTGGTAAAATGACAATATCTCATGAATTGAGCAAACGATTCCTTTTACCCTTACAGCCTTTGCTATCTGTTCTTGGAAGTGAGTGGGTCTGCCATTGCAGCAGGGTTGTTCAAGCGTTCTTACGTGGTCACTTTTACACGATTTCCTCCTGACAGAAGTTGTTTCACCCGACAGTGGTCCTGGCAAACCAGCACCCCAGCTACTCTCTGTAGCATCCCAGCTTCTGTGCTGACTCTTCTTATTAAAACTCCACATTTTGCCAAATGTCAGCATCCTCTTCAACTTGCTACCCCAGGTTGAGGGCCATCTAATTTTTTATTCAGGCTATGAAAATTGGCAACCCCAGTGGTGCCACACCTAATAAAACACCAGTTTTAAAATGCCATTGTGCAAATGAAAATACCTACCTCTCTTGTAGAAGAAGTTTGTTCTCTTTCTTCCAGAAGTCTTTAAAGTCAGAGCTGAATTCATGCCAGATACTGAAGAAAGCATTTGGGGACACCTCCTTCTCTCCAAGTTTTGGTTTCATGAAGAAATATGCCGTAGTCTCCAAAAAGCTGTCAAATCACACACACACAAGAGCATAAAAGCCATGATTACTTTCCAATATGGGATATTCTTTCTCTATCCAAATGCTGATTTTATTCATGCACAATTATTATTACCAAGAGGACTCAAACTCTTCAAGCACCAACATTGGCTCTCTTATGGTTTAATGTTAAGAGTTTTGGATACAGATAGTAGCAGCTGACAAGAATCCTCCATGTACTAATAACTACCACTTGACCAATTCTATTTCAAAATTAATCACTCTGTGTTGGACATACTCCAGAAATGAACTTGTCATCAAGATGAGACATATTGAAAATGGTGGGCCTATACTTTCTTTCTAAACTCTAAACAAATGAAATACCAACCATGTGTCCCCAAACTAATATGTAGTCCATATTTATATTATATTGCTTATACACTATTTGCCTTCCTACATTGTTAGAGGAATAAAAGCAAGAGTCCCAGGAGATGCTGACAAAGTCTCCCGTCAGAGACCACGGTGCTATCATTGAGTAGAGACCAATATGGCAGCCAGCACTGTGACAGTAGATTGCTCAGGGCCAGTTTTCAGAAGGTGCCACTCAGAGACTGCTTAATATTACAGCTATATGGAGCTCAGAAGAGTTTCAAAGTGGTTATTTGACAAAGAACATACTACTAGTAAATGGTAGGTTTCTGACTTAACAAAAGTCTTCTAGTCCCATGAGTGATGCCCTGAGAAGAATCCTGACCAATACAGTCAATAATGCTGAGGCAAGAGGACTGGTTAGAGAAAGGTCAGAGATGCTGCAAAGGGGTGGCATGCAAAGAAGCTTGTCTTTATTTTTTCTTTCTTTGGCCTGGGGCCAGCACTATTTCTGCTCCACCAAAACTCAAGTTTGATCTACTCTGAAGTAGAAATATCAAAGGCAACTTGATTTTGCTCAGTGACAAAAAGTATGTACATATACATATATATACCCTAACGTATACACTTAAACATATCTCTGTGTGTATTCAGCTTGCCATAGCTGATTTCAAATGTCTATTATGAAAAACAGTATGAGCATTAAAATACTGAGTTTTTTTTTTTTTTTTTTTTTTTAGATGGAGTCTTACACTGTCACCTGGGCTAGCGTGCAATGGTGCAGCCTTGGCTCACTGCAACCTCTACCTCCTGGGTTCAAGCGATTCTCCTACCTCAGCCTCCCGAGTAGCTGGGATTATAGGTGCCCACCACTACGCCTGGCTAATTTTTTAAAATACTGAGATCTTTAAGGTGAGTTTGCTCAGAAGGTAAAAGAGTCAGAGCATCACACGTAAAAACAAACATTCACAGCTATGGCTAATCTGCTGTTTTTAAGCTTGCCTATGGCTGTCTCCGAGCAGCAAGATTCCCAGGATATCAGCTTTTGAAGTTCTAGGCAGAGATGACAAGACTGATTTGATCAAATGTGTGGATCTCAGGTATTATATTTTTCTCCTTAGTTAGCCTACTAGAAAAATGACGCAGTATGGTCAATTAAACCTGAGAAAGAGGCTGTGAAGTGGATATGCAACGTGAGAATCTGGCTGCCACGAGCTATGGTAGTGACATTAGAATGCATCTGGCGGAATGTGCTGATGGCGTCAGAACTGCCCGGAGAGTAGGTGGCAGAGAACACAATAAGATATATCTGGGTCATATTTTATTACAACTGATAACAGAAACACATATATGCCTTCTGGGAAAACTGGTCATTTTCCTTATATACCTAAAAAGAATGTACGGCCTGTTAGGCTGAAGTTAGGTCTCAAGTCTTTTCTATCCATTTATTCATTCTCCTCATTGCTCTGGTCTTTGAACTTCATAGAGCTTATTACAGAGCAAGTGCATTTGTTTGGGTAGCCATGTGTAAGTTGCAATAGCTAGTTCATCCAGTCAGCTATCTTGCAACATTTTGAAAGTTTTATCACTAGGTAGCATGGTATCAAAAGCAAAGAATGTAAGATTTAGAATGAGATGACATGGAATATTGAATCCTGCCTCTATGACCAGATACATGAGCAAACTGTTTAACATCATTGTGCCTCAGTTTTTCCACTGTAAAACAGAGATGATCATAAACAGTTGTTTTGAAGTCCAATGGGTAAAAATGAATTGCCAAAGTGTTTGTTGAATGTGTCAACACAAAACAAATGTATTTTATATTATATATGTTATATTATATATGCTATATATTTTATATTGCCTATTAGATAAATATAAATATATATTTCCTAAAAATATTCTCTAAATTATAACTAACTCAACTGGGGCTGATTTATGAACAGATTCTCAGGTGATCATGTTCTCTGAAGAATTTTTCTTTTAGTTACCAGCAGGCACAAAAGCTTCCGATACTAGTGATGATCATTCTAATTATTCAATAATTTCTTCTTCGCTCTGTTATACAAAGCACATAGATTTAGGCAGGTAATTTAACTTCTGAGCCTCAGTTTTTTTTTCATCTGTAAGTAGAAAAAATGCCTGCTTTTCAAGGTTGTCATGAAGATTGAATAAAAGTACCTTGCAAGTTATAAACTGAAGTAGTAATATATGTATTCACTTTAGAAGAGGCAAAAATTTTTCAATAAAAAATTGTTCTTTGTGTAAAACTTTATGGACATGTTAGCCAAATGAGTATCCAACAACTGATTTAAAGTCAAATGTGAACCTGATTACTGGCATGAGTCACAATAAAAAGAAACTTTTGTCAGTAGCTATTTCTTCGGATGTGGCCGTGGTGAAAGAATAAGTGTACCTGAGTATGTGACGTAGAGTGTCCAGAAGAATTATCTGAGGATCACGAGTGCTGTCTCAACTGTACACTGCCACCCTACTCCCTGAAATAAAGTGTAAATACTGAAAAAAAAAACAAGCAGCCTGTAATCCCAGCACTTTGGGAGGCCAAGGCGAGTGGATCACGAGGTCAGGAGATCGAGACCATCCTGGCTAACACTGTGAAACCCCGTCTCTACTAAAAATACAAAAAAAAAAAAAAAAAATTAGCCAGGCTTGGTGGCAGGCACCTGTAGTCCCAGCTACTCGGGAGGCTGAGGCAGGAGAACAGCGTGGACCTGGGAGGCGGAGCTTGCAGTGAGCCGAGATGGCGCCACTGCACTCCAGCCGGGGTGACAGAGTGAGACTCCATCTCAAACAAACAAACAAATGAGTTGGTATACTTCCTGACTCATTTTATGAAGCCAGCTTTACCCTGATGTTGATATGGAAAACTAAAAAAGATATTATGAAAGAAAAAAATGAATTTATAGACAAATACACCTCATGAGCATAAGCAAAAAAAAAAAAAAAAAATCCTTAATAAAACATCATCAAATAAAATGCAGCAATTTCTACAGTGGATAATATATCGTAACAAATTGGGGTTTACCCCAATAATACAAATTGGTGTTAACATTTGAAAAGCAATCAGCGTAACTTGCCACATTTATAGAATAAAGAAAAACAAATATGATAATTTTAGTAAGTAAAATTTTAGTAAAAAACATGGAAAAAAAAATCAACAGCAGTTTATCATTACAAACAGGAAAAAACTCTCTGCAGGTTAAGCCTAGAAGTAAACTTAGACAATTACATAAATGCTATCTATGAAACACCTACAGTTAACATACTCAATGGTATGTGATATTTTCTTTTTAGTTCAGAAATAAAACAAGGATGTCTGCTTGTCCTAATTCATTGTACTGAAATCCCCAGCCAGTTAATAAAGAAAAAAAATTGGAAAGGAAGAAATCAAACATATATATGTGTTTATATATAAAAAACATGGTTGTATACCTAGAAAACACTATGGAATTTATAAACATAACAAAACCTGTTAGAACCAATAAGTGAATTTACTCAGAACTAAATAAGTGAACTTAATATTGATCCCATAAGATACAAGGTAGACATTTAAAAATCAATTGTATTTTTACACATCCTGGAAAAGACCACTGGGGAAAGTCGTGTTTTAAAACAATATAATTTGTGCTGCTATTATAAAACATCAACTATCTAACAATAAATCAAATAAAAGTATGAAAACTACAAACACTGCTGAGAGAATTTAAAGAAAGCTGAAATAACTATAAAGGTATAATATATTTTTGGGTAGAAAGATTCAGTATTGTTAAGATCCATTTGCCCCAAATTGTTCTATGGATTCAAGACAATCCCAATCAAGAGTTTTTTTTTTTTTTTTTTAATAAAGGGACTGATATGCTGATTCTAAAATTTATGTAAAAATATAAGGCATCTGAAATAGTAAAAAAATACATTTTTTAAAAAAGAACAAAGGTGAAGGACTTACATTATCTGAATTCAAGAGTTATTATAAAGCTACATTAATAGAGTATGGTATTGGTATAAGGACCCGGAAGGAGATTTGCACGTATAAGGTCATCTGATTTTTTACAAAAGGTGGAGAGCCAATTCAATGGGGGTAGGAAAGTTTTATTTTATTTATTTATTTATTTATTTATTTATTTATATCAGATGGTGCGAGAACAATGGGATATCTGTTTGGAAAAAAAAAAATCCTTACTCCAATAAGAAAAATAAGTATTTCAATGTAGAAGACAGAAACATAAGGCCTTCTAAAAGAAAACATTAAAAAAGTCTTTACATCCTCAAAGTTTCTTAGATAAGACACAAAAAGGACTAACCATAAGACAAAAAAAGTTGATAAATCAGACTTTAGCAAAGTAAAAATTCTTTTCATTATGCCATTTCATACTCATAAGAGTTGACTTACATCAAAAAGACTGACAAAGTCTCACATGTTGGGGAGAATGTAGAACAACTGAAATTTTCACACAGTGCTTTTGAGAGTGTAAAATGGCAAACCACTTTGGAGAAGTGTTTGACAATTCCTTATACATTTATACATAGATGTATAAGTTTATGTATGTATAACATGACTCAGAAAACCTACCCTCACCTATTCATTCCAAGGGAAATGAAACATGAATACAAAAAGACTCACAGAAGAATGTTCACAGCAGCCCTGCTAATAATAACCCCAAACTGGAAACCCAAATGTCCACGAATAGGGGAATGGACACACTGGGATCTATAACTATGATGAAATGCTACTTAACAATAAAAAGGAAGAAGTTGCTGCTATATCAATATCAAGTTACTCTAAAAAAAAAAAGTGAAAAAAGCAGAGCCAAAATTATACACGCCATATGATTCCATTTATAAAAGTACAAGCATACACAAAATTAATCTATGCTGAGAAATCAGAGCAATGATCACCTCCTCAGAGAAGTGTGAAGTAAATAGATTGGGAAACACAACAGTTTTAATGTTTTGGTTTAAAAGGAACCACTGAAAGGAACACTTAAGGTTTGTGCATTTTTAATGTTTACAAATTATGCCTCAACTAACCAAGAAGGGAGGAAGAAAAACAAAGAGAGAGAGAAGTGGGAAAGAAGAAACAACAAGGAGATGAAAAGATGGAATACAGGAGATTGCAAATGATTCCTAAACAAACTTATTAAAAGAAAACAGGAGCAAAATAATGGCTCTGCAGACCAATGAGAGAAAGACATGTCTATCAAACAAACATGCCAGGAAGACATGTCTACTGAACAGATAAGGACTGTTGCCTAATGTTTTAAAACATGCTAAAAGATATTAGTAAAATGATAAAGGCTATGAAAAAAAAAATCAAAATTGAAAAAACTCAGACATAAGGTACAAGAACTTAGTAAATAATTTGAAATTTAAAATGATCATTCACACATGAAAACTGAATTAGAAGTAACACGGCCGGGCGCGGTGGCTCACGCCTGTAATCCCAGCACTTTGGGAGGCCGAGACGGGCGGATCACGAGGTCAGGAGATCGAGACCATCCTGGCTAACATGGTGAAACCCTGTCTCTACTAAAAATATAAAAAAATTAGCTGGGCGTGGTGGCAGGCGCCTGTAGTCCCAGCTACTCGGGAGGCTGAGGCAGGAGAATGGCGTGAACCCGGGAGGCTGAGCTTGCAGAGAGCCGAGATCACGCTACTGCACTCCAGCCTGGGCGACAGAGCAAGACACTGTCTCAAAAAAAAAAAAAAACAAAAAAACAAAAAACAGTAACACAAGAGTAATAAGCACAACAGCTAATGTCTTAATGAAAACAGAAATAAAATGAGGAAAAGTTTTTAAATCAAAGAGAAATTTAAAAAAAAGATTTAAGAGAAAGTTGTGAGTATGGAAGACAAGAAATTCCTATATGTATATTAAAGAAGCCTCTTGTACCGAAGACAATCACGGCAATGGAACAGAAACATAACAACAAAACTGATTCAAAATGTTAGTTTGGTAAGAAAGGTAAGTTCAAGAGATCTGTTATACAACACAGTAGTAATAGTTAATAACAATATATTGTATTCTTGTAAATTAATCGAGTAGATTTTAAGCGTTTTCATTACAAAAATTGGTGAGTATGTGAGGTAACGCACATGTTAACTAGCTCAATTTAGCCCTTCCACAATGTATTACAGATCCAGAGCTGCCTGGAGAAACGGCTCAATCCAGGTCTCCAGGAAAAAAATTGTTCAAAATGAACCTGGAGTGTCATATCCAAGAAGATAGCAGAGAAGGTCATGTTAAAAGGACCCAAAGTGAATGTAAAGATGGAACATTTTAGCCGGGTGCAGTGGCTCATGTCTGCAATTGCAACACCTTGGGAGGCCAGGGCCAGAGGATCACTGGAAGCCAAGAGTTTCAGACCAGCCTAAGCAACATAGCAAGACCTCATCTCTACACAAAATACAAAATTAGCCAGGTGTGGTGGTGTGCACCTGTAGTCCCAGCTACTTGGGATGGTGGGGTGGGAGGATTGCTTGAGCCCAGGGGGTTAAGGTTGCAGTAAGCCATGATCTTAGCATTGTACTCTAGCCTGGGCAACAGAGTGAAACTGTATTAAAAAAAAAAAAAAAAAAGATAAAATGTTTTGGACATCAGCAACAATAATAATTGCAAAAGAGTAAAACACATCAAATATGTTTAATTCTATGAGTTCATTACAATGCTTAAGAAATAAAAAAGATTTCTTCATTTTCGGTGGAAGGTGCTAGTGACACTCCTCATTATTTTGAAAATTGGTAAAGGAAAGAATCCTGCATTTCCTGTATAGGAAATATATCATTGAATAACTCTATGCCAAATGAAGAAAAGTTTTTCTTTAAAGAAAAAGTATTTCACAGAATAACTGAGAACAAAATAAAAAAATCACCATTTTACTAATTATAGTGAATTAAGACACATAGACACTGATTCCCAAAGGCTGGTAACATCACAAAAATGGATAACTAAATATGTCAGGCTTCCTCTTGGTAGAACACACCATACCACCTATAAAGTAATTTTGCTAAAATATTCAAACCCGAAGCTGATCAAGTATCTAGAGCTAACTACCTATCTAAAAGAAATACAGGACAGAGGATCGTGTGAAACTACACCACTGAGACAGAATCAGGAAAATCCATACTGTAGAGAAACTCTACAAAACAAATGATTTAATTTCTTCAACAACTCATTTTTAAGCAGAAAAAAGTGTTGTAGGGGCACCTATTATAAAAATGTAAGAGATATCATCCACTTACAATGGTTGGCATTTCTCTATACCCTGCTCAAAACAAACTAATCAAAATAAAATAAGTTGTAATATACATGAACTAATTGAACTTTTGAACAGTGACTTGGTATTTGGTGATATTAAAGCCTAATTATTTTTTAGGAGTGAAACTGGTGGCGAATATGCTTTCTTTTAAAAAGGGTATCTTGGGCCTGGCACGGTGGCTCACGCTGGTGATCCCAGCACTTTGGGAGGCCAAGGCAGGTGGATCACCAGAGGTCAGGAGTTCAAGACCAGCCTGGCCAACATGGTGAAACCCCATCTCTACTAAAAATATAAAAATTAGCTGAGCATGGTGGTGCGCACCTGTAATCCCTGATGCTTGGGAGGCTGAGGAAGGAGAATTGCTTGAACCCAGGAGGCGGAGGTTGCAGTGAGCCAAGATTATGCCACTGTGCTCCATCCTGGGTGACAGAGCAAGACTGCATCTTAAAAATAAATAAATAAAATAAAAAGGGTACCTTTTTAGGAAACATAAAAATCCCTGAAATATACAGGGATTAAATTATATCTGTTGGGGATTTCCTTCAAAAATAATATGGGAGGAGGCAAGTGGGTAGGGTTATAGAGGAAACCAAACTGACTACACATCGATAGTTGTTGAAGTTGAGTGATGGATAAAATGGAGGATCATTGTACTCTTCTGTTCATCTTTGCACATATTTTAACTTTTCCATAATAGAGCAATATTTTTAACAATCACAAGTGCATACACACACAGTGTTGGTACCGCAATGTAACAGCTATACACATCTTTTAAAATGGCATTCTAGAAATAGTTTTCAGAGGGTAGAATATTGCTTTAAAGACTTCTTACTGGATATTGTTTTTGACTATGACTTATGTTCCACAGATAATAAAAATAGACAGCGTTGATTTTTTTACTTGAAAAGAGGCCATACCACAAACCGAGAACTATTTTATATTCTTTTAAACTTCTCATCTGTTTTTAAGGCAATTCTCTGTCTGGGAATTGTGCACATAAAGAATGACTCAAAATTTGGTTTTTATTACAACCAAAAGAGGTGCTAGTAATTATCCTAAAATAGCATTTTCTTGCCACAAGTTATGATCTCTTTGGAGAAGCATGTTCTCTGCAAATGAAATACTATTTAAATAGCATATTGTGTTATTACTAATAGTTATTTCCCATCTATGAGCAGGATTTACTCCTGTTCAAGTATTATTTAAAATCTTGAATTAAAGCCTAGTAATTTTAGCGGTGTTTACTCCACTGTAGTCTTAGAAGAGGGCACTACAGCTTTGCCCTAATTCATCAGGGAGCAGGTAGTAACTATATGCCAGGCACTACTCATGGCAGAGTGAATACAAAGAAAAGTGTAAGCTCTGGTTGATGACTTTCTTGAAAAACATTTCTAATGGGTCCAAAAATCAGAGTCAAGGTAGAGAACAAAGCCATTCACCATGTTCTCCCACAGGTTCACTCGCTGGCAGACATTACCATATGCTCTCAATCTTGGATCTCCTTCTCAACAGTTTCTCTGCTTACCAAATACATGCTTCAAGAAGGGTAAACCCTTTCATGATCCCGTTCAGAAAATGATAAGCACTGTCTCATATTTATTCTACAACAACCGAAAGTATTTCTAAACAACCTAAGAGAGCACCTTTTGATGTGTGGCAGGGAGCTCCGGAAATGATTCTGAGTGTAGAAAAAAAGAATGGGTCCACAGAAGCAACTGGGGCGGGGGGAGTAACCTAAACATGAGCTGACCTTCAGAATCATAAGTGTTTTTACTTTACCTTTTGCTAGCTGATGCCAGAGAGGCTTCCCATTCCAACTAGAGCAGTAACATCCCATCTTTACCTACTGGGTTTTTGCTTCTGTCATTCTGGCCTCAGAGCATGACGTTTGGATGCCATACTTGTTTTTCATCTGCCTGGAATGCTCTTCACCCAAGTGTCTCATGGCTCTCTCTCTCTCTCTCTCACCTCATTCAAATCCTTGCTTCTTGAGATCCTCGTGAGAAGCCAAAGTAAAAGTTGAACACTTGGCCCAACCTCCCACAACAGCCACCCCTGAATATTCCTTCCTTTTCTCTACAGCACTGACTGCCATCAGAAACACAAGATATTTTCTATGTGTGCTAACTATGGCTCTCCCTCCACTAGGATTTAACCTCTTGAAGGAATTTTTAGCATTTATGTTCATGGCTTTTTACTCTCAGGCACCTGAACAATGCTCGGCACACGGGAGTTGTTTGATAAATGTTTACTTAAAGAATGATTGTCTCCTGAACAAGGTGCATAGACATTTCTGGAGGCAATTTTTTTGACTGTGTAGTGGAAGCAGTCTGTTAACCTCAAGCCATGTCTTCTGTGGACTTTGAATATGGATAACTAAGACTGAGTTCTGTCTCTAACCGAGAGTGGTGGAGCTCTGTCGACATAACTTTTTTGAGCTTTATTCCCTTATTTATAAAAGGAGAGTGACAGTACTTCCTACCGAATGAGACACCTGTGAGGGTCCTTATGGGGATGCCAGGCCCACAGTAAGGTCTACGAGTGAAGGTTCTGTTATCAGTGTAGCAGCCAGCATAAAAGAGTCTTCTTTAGCCATCCTGGTGTATTTGGAGTGTGATAAGACAAGGAACCTATTCTCCATATGGAGAAATTAAGGAAAGCAATTCCTTCCCCTCATTCCCAAATCCCCACATAATTATGAGACAACTCATGGCATTTATATAAATTAAAACTGATGTCAATACGTCTGGTCTCCTAGAGGACAGCAAGCCAGTGCCAGAGTAGCTTGATCACCCTTACCCGTTTCTCCCTACTTATCTATAGAGTCTACCTCACTTGGCCCAGAAGAAAGTCTGCAGTAGCTACTGCCAAGACAGTTTCTCATTTTATTTATATGGAAATAAAACTATAATATTTTTCCCTGGAATCACATAAAAGACGGACAATCAGAAATTGTATCCTTTAGTTTTGACTCTTTCATACGACTCGATTTCATATTTCATGGCACATCGCTCATGTACATCTATGTATGTTCACGCACACACAGAGCTTCCTGCCACCTGCTTAAGAGACACATCAGGGTCAACAGTTAAGCAAAGAGACATGCCGAAAGAAAGAAACTCGTTTAATTCAACCTCCCTTTCCTCCCACCACAAATATACCTGTCGTTGTCAGTAAAACTAACATCGCAATTCCGATCTGAGTGGTTCTTATGTTCTGTTGGGTCTCCAAGCTTTGTGTAGACAGGAACAGATCATTTATTAATTTCCTATCCCTCTATTGTGAATGCTAACAAGCCTTGGGACCGATGTCCTCCCTCCCCATCTCAACTGTCAACGCGGCAGTTCTGGCTATTTTGAGACACTGTGATGTTTATGTTGAAGGGTAGACATGAAGGGTCTGGTGAGGTCTTTTCTTATGCACACATCTGTGACTGGACTGGCCTTTTGGTGAGTCAGCAATTCAGTTCTGGCTCAATCTAAATACACGCTGGGGGTCTCTACCTTCCTCTCTGGTTCTTCTGTGATGTGTTCCTCTTACTTTCTTCTCCCAGTATCATTGTCCTTTGGGAGTACAGCAAAAAAGGCTGAGTACTAAATGAGACTTCATAGGCAGAATGAGAATTGCATATGTATAACTTAATTTAATCCATATAGGCAGAACCAAGATCATAAAGCATCTCAGTATGACAGACGAGGCCAACAGAGCGTACCAGTTTAAACGAACTGCAGAGGATCATCATCATAAATCTTCCATTGCTTTTGCTTTTTTTTATTGTGCAATGTTGGATTTTGTAATATTATTCTTCAGAACAAACTAAAATCTCAAGAGGAAGATCTATTTTAAGTTAAAGCCATCCACAAGTAACTGCAATTTTTGGAATCCTAAATCATCATCTTCATTTCCACCTCCTTCCTCCACCCTCCATAGGAACTTAAAAGTGTAACAAATTTTATTACTCCAATAAGGAAGAATAAATCCCCTTTCACTTATTATTAAAAAGCCTTTGAGGGATCTTCCATGTCTTCTAAAAAGCACAAGGAATATTTTTATGCCAACACTTTGTTGTAGGCAATGGAAAAATCAGAGGAATTCAGAACGGTAAGAGGATAAACTGGCATTTCTTTTATCTTGAAATGAAGAATTGTGGTACTTACACCTTCAGGGTAATTGTGACCTCAGAGCAGCCAATTGCTCTTAGAAAAAAAGGTAATTCAACCCAGGAACAAGTATCAGCTCGTACAAAAGGTGGAACAGAAGTTTGAAAATCCAAGTGACACATTTTCAGGTACTGATTGGTCCTGAGGGACAATGTAAGCTGAGAACCATGCTGATCCCAAAGATCAAGCAACTAACAAACGTTCCTAAAATTAGGAATCAGACAATTACCGTCAGCATATATTTGTCTTACAGTTATTACAATAAGACAAAAAAGGAAACAAAAGATATATACATTGGAAAGAAAGAAATACAACTGTCCCTATTTGAAGATTAATATGTCTATGTAGAAAATGCCAAGGAATCTACAAAATAACCCCTGGAGCTAATAAACAAATATAGCAAGGTTGCAGGATACAAGTCAATATACAAAACTCAACTGCTTTCCCATATCCCAGCACTGAATAATTAAAACTTGAAATAAAAATTATATAACTTACAGTAGCACCAAAAAATAAAACACTAAGGTAAAAACCTAACAAAATGTGTACAAGATCTATATGAGTAAAACCACAAAACTCAGACAAAAGAAATCAAAGAAGAACTAAATAAAGAGATACTCCATGTTCATGGATAGGAAGACCCAATATTGTCAAGATGTCAGTTCTTCCCAACTTGATCTATTGACTCATTGCAATCCCAATCACTTTCCTAATGAGTTATTTTGCAGATATCAACAATTGATTCTAAAATTTATATGGAAAAGCAAAAGATCTGGAATAGCCAACACCATACTGAAAAATGATGTTGGAGGACTGATACTGTCTCACTTCAAGAGTTACTATAAAGCTATAGTAATCAAGACAGCATGGTACTGGCAAAAGAACAGACACACAGATCAATGAAATAGAACAGAGTGCCCAGTAGACTCATACAAATATAGCTAACTGCAGGAGGAGTAGGTGGCTGTCTCCTCTCTCCCCATGCAGGACCAATTCTCATTCTCTGTCTCTTCAAACCATGAAGTTGGTGCTCAGGAGCCATGACCTGGTGTCTCCTGCCCATCCTGGTCCCAGGTAAACGTGGAGACAGGTATGAGAGCCTGTCCTTGTCCTTGATTTCCCCCCACCCCCACCACAGGCCTCACAATGCTGCTACCTAAGAAAATGTTCTCCCATCCCCTGCTAACCGGTCAGTGGTCATTAGACTGGAAGAGGATCTGACAGGAGTGTAAACCTGAGATAAAATGTCTTGGTTGCACCTGCTTGTGGTTTAGATTTATATTTAAGCAAACAAACAAGGAAATAAACTTGAAAATTATTGGTCATAATAGAAAATGAAACAAGAAAAACTAAAATATTTGTTGCCAGGCCAAACCCCCACACTCCACAAAATAAATATAGTCAACTATTTTTTGACAAAGGAACAAAGGCAACTCAATGGAGAAAGAATAATTTTTTCAACAAATGGTGTGGGAAAATTTGATGTCCATCCTAAAAAAAGAAATGAACATAAACATAGACATCAGATCTCCCATCTTCACAAAAATAAAACAGATAGACCTAAATTATTGGTCAACAATTTGTAGAATGGTGGCAATAAAAATTAGGTAATTTGAAAGTGTTACATTATCTGGAAAAGGGACAAAGATGCTAAATACATATTGTTAAGGTGTAGGTACACACCTTTCAGATCTTCCACATTTCCAACTGCAGGAAAAAAAAGTTGGCCAAGGGCCTTGGCTGTCATGCTCTGAAACCAATCACTTCATTTGCACAGAGGTCTAGGTTTGTTTCAGGGTAGTGAGTGGTGAGCTCCAAGAATACTGATAAAAGTGCAATCCTACGAGACACAAGACTCCTCTGAAGGGGACTTTGGCTCAAGGACTTCCCATTGGCTTCAACAAAACTTTCTTATAATTGCACTGCAGTCCAAGGCTTTTCTCACCCAGCCTTCCTTCCTTCCCTCTCCTCCATGGAGGTTGGACCTGCATCAGGTCTAACAGCTGTCCCAGCTTCCTCTGGCTCCCTTCCTGTTTTTCCAAATAAATCCAATCTTGACACTTGCTTTTTGTAGAACCTGAACTAACAGCAGGAGCACAAGTAGTCTGCGAGAACGCGACTGAGATGGAGTTCTGGGACCGGTTCTCTCACCGGCCCCCTGTCTTGTGTGGGAATGTGGGGCATTGGCAATCTCTGGCACACGGTGGCTATGCGATTGCTAAAGACATCACTAGAGCTAATCTGATAAAATATCCTGGTGTCCACACCAGCTGTGATGGCGTCCACACCAGGACATTTTATCAGGTTAGCTCTGGTGATCTCTTTAGTAAAAATGTCCTGGTGTGAACACCATCACACCTTGCAACAAATGGCCCCTCAGAAGCCACCCCAGCTCTTCTCTTGGCTGCCAGGACAAGAGGACAACAATTAAGGAGACATCCCTGGAAGACCCAGCTAGGGAAGTGCTAGGCCTGAAAAGGGGGAAAAGGGATTATATACGGAAGGTGATGCAAGAATTAGCTATCATGTAGTGGAGTGATTCAGGAAGAGGCTCTTCTCTTGTAGGTCTCTTCTGAGTGATAGCCAATTTCAAGAGGAGTAGATGTGCTAGGGTTGGAAGAGGAAGGAATATGGAGGCTGAGAGAAGTAGGCACACCAGCATGCATTGTGTGAGTCCATAAAAATTGAGCAAAGGATTATCCATGGAAGTTCCCAGAGGTCCCACTCAGAGGCTATAAAGAATGCATCAGGAAGAGGGGTACCAGCATCACTGAACAGTGCAGTTAGAGCTCTTCTCTGTAGGAAGAGGTCACAGAGCTGGGCTCATTAAAATCCACTGGGATGACAGGATCCTAAATAATGGGGTCCAAGTGGTGAAGCTCAATGACCAGAAGCCCAGGTACCACAATTACCATAATAACCACAAGCCAAAGGGCAGCCAAAGGGGCCTGACTCTCAGCAAATTGTGGAGATGGTTAGTAGGGCATAGCATCCTTAGGGGCAAATGACGAGTGTGCTACTCAACCTCTATGACCACAGAAAAGGGCAAGAGTGGGAAAACAGGAGGCTGCGAGTGGCTGCTCTATAGAAAATGATTCCTTGTTCAGTTCCCAGAACTGAGCCAATTTCAGATCCGGGACTCCCTGACCAAAGGAATTGCGTCCCTGTGAGGAAGGACCCTGAAACACGGTAGCAAGGATATACTGTAATGTTTCCCCTAGTCCTTCTACAAAGAAACCTGCAGCCATTACTCAGTGGGCTGTACGGTGCAAAAGGGAAATACTCAGATGTTTCAAGGGCCATGGGACACAGGGTCTGAGGAGACACTGATTTCCAGAGCCCCACAGCTTCCGCATAACCACTTCCATTACTATGGGAGCTTACATGGTCAGAAGGAATGGAATGTTGGCAAAAGTACAGCTTGTAGGGGGCAATCTCCCACTCTGGGTACACAACTGGGATTGATGCACTCAGGTATTTGAGGAATAACCCTCAAACTTTTTTTTTTGCCCATAAGGACGTAGAAAGGTTGACAGTAAAATTGTGGAAGTGCTGTGACAAATGCAAACCAAAAAGAGCTGATATGTACTAATATTAACATAAGGCAAAGTACAAATTTAAGCAAAAAACATTACCAGGAAAGAGATAGCACTGAAAACAAGATTTAGTTTAAACAGGAAGACGAAAAACTCTATGTTTATATATATAAAACACAAGCATTTGAAAATACCCAGAGTAAAAATGTCAGGAATGTAAGGAGAAATTGACATATCTGCTTATAAGTCTTTTTATTTTCATTTTTATTTATTTATTTTTTTGAGACGGAGTTTCACTCTTGTTGCTCAAGCTGGAGGGCAGTGGCACGATCTCGGCTCACTGCAACCTCTGCCTTCCAGGATCAAGGAGTTCTCCTGCCTCAGCCTCCTAAGTAGGTGGGATTATAGGCGCCACCACTATGTCCGGCTAACTTTTTGTATTTTTAGTAGAGATGGGGTTTCATCATGTTGGCCAGGCTGGTCTCGAACTCCTGACCTCAGGTGATCCACCTGCCTTGGCCTCCCAAAGTGCTGGAATTACCGGTGTGAGCCACCGCACATGGCTATAAGTCTTCACTATACACTCTTGATAACTGACAGAGAGAACCAGACAAAATCAGGAAAGATACTGAATATTTAATGAATCAGTTTAAAATAATAAACAAAATAGAACACTATGTCTAACACTGGAACATGGTGTATATTAATACATGTTGGCCATCTTTTGGACCATAAAGCAAGTCTCAAAAAATGCAAAGAATTATTCTTATGCAGATAGTCTTCTTTTATGTAACCTTTATGTAATTAAGAAAGACAGGGAACTTTGAAAATCCCTTAAGTTTGGAAACTTAAAAACACACTACTAAGTTAACAGCAACAAATAAAAATACATCAACAATAGGCCGGGCGCGGTAGCTCACGCCTATAATCCCTGCACTTTGGGAGGCCGAGGTGAGGGAATCACGAGGTCAGGAGTTTGAGACCAGCCTGGCCAATATAGTGAAATCCCGTCTCTACTAAAAATACAAAAATTAGCCGGGCCTGGTGGTGGGCACCTGTAGTCCCAGCTACTCGGAAGGCTGAGGCAGAAGAATCGCTTGAACCCAGGAGGTAGAGGTTGCAGTGAGCTGAGATCATGCCGTTGCACTCCAGCCTGTGTGACAGAGTGACTCCATCTCAAAAAAAAAAAAAAAGAACAATCATAATAAATATAAAAGAATTTAAAACAACTATTAAACAAAGTCTATCAGATTGAATATCAAAATAAAAATTCACATAAAATAAATACTGCTTACAAATGCAATGTCTTAACCACCATAGCCCAGAAAAGTAAAAATAAGTAGAGGGACAATATATGCCAGGAAAACGTGAAAAGAAAGCGTGATGAAGTATTAATCAATAGAGGACTGTAAGGTGAAGGGTATTAATGACAATAAAGAGGGACACTGTATAATGATTAAAAAAGAACATTCCATCAGGATGGTAAGAACCATATAGTTTTAAAGTATATTGTTTGAAAACGTCATGGAATTGAAAGACAAAACAAACATTCACAATTATAGTAGAAGATTCTACAAATTAGTAATGATGTAGATTTGAAATTTATGATAAATAAATTCTATTTTAAAATATGCTGTATTCCACTTATTCAGCAAGCCATGGATTTTAAAAATAATATTTTATGTACCACTAAGAAAGATAAATAGTCCAATATGAAGAGTCTTAATAGAGGAGTTGTTCCCATATGCAAACCATAAACTGAGATACCAAAGGACTCACGTAAAAGAAAATGAGACAGAAATTCCCATGCTGAAAGGGACAGTAAGGAAACTTGTTCCAACTCTGGCACTGGGTAAACAGATGACACCAAAAAAAGTTCCCTTGCAAATATGACTCATAAGCCAGACAGAAATCATGCAGGTTTTCCATCTGAATTCACAGTACCAGGCTCTATAAAAACAAAACAAAACAAAACCCTCTCCAGCTAAAGCAGGGAATTTAATTAAAGTGGTTTCAGATTGATAGTGTCCTCAGCTGAATGGCACACATAAATCCAAATCCTCCCTGGTAGCAGCTGACTTTAAATCGGGCCATATCAATTATAAGATGCCATCCACTGTAAGACGTACCCCAGTCTCAGAGACGCTAAAGGGTAAGAAAATATGCAGATGAGAATATATATCATAGAATCACACACACACGGCAAACTGATTCTTCTCAAGGACATACAAATATTTACCAACACAGGTTCCACACTAGATCCGGAACTAAGTGTAATACAATTTACTGTAAATCAATAGGAAAATAATCACCAGCAAAGCAAACACACAAAACCCATGCATATGAAACAGACACAATGAATATACACATAAGTGAGTCATCAGCAAAAGAGAAAATAACAAAGTTATAACTGAACAATAATAAAATCTATTCTACATTTAAAAACTAGTGGGATATCATTAAAGCAGAACTTAACGGCAAAGCTACAGCTCTGAGTATATGATTTTAAAAAAAGAAAAATTAAAAATAAATGAACTATTCATACGACAGTCAGAAGAAGAGTAGATAGATAGGATGCAGAAATAAGAGAATATTAAAGAGCAGAAATTTGTGAAATAGAAAGCCAATAAAAAAAACTTAAAGAAAAAAAGGAGAAATAGTCAACAAACCAAAATTTCTGGTTCTTTCAAAGACCAATAAAATAGAGAAACATCCTAAAAGACTGGCTACGAAATAATAAAAGGAAGCAAGATTAAATAACATAAATATCAACAAGGGACATAAGTACAGATGGAATGAGGAGAAGATTGGCTACAAAGAACAGAAAGGGAAGCTGGGCAAACGGTGGCTCACGCTTGTAATCCCAGCACTTTGGGAGGCTGAGGCGGGAGGATCACTTGAAGCCAGGAGTTCGAGACTAGCCAGGCCAACATGGCGAAACCCCATCTCTACTAAAAATACAAAAATTAGCCAGTGTCTAATTTTTGGTGGTGGCACGTCTGTAGTCCCAGTTACTTGGGAGGCTGAGGCACGAGAATCGCTTGAACCCAGGAGGTGGAGGTTGCAGTGAGCTAAGATCATGCCACTGCACTCCAGCCTGGGTGACAGAGAAAGACTCCGTCTCAACAGGAAAAAAAAAAAAAAGAGTGGAGAGGGAATGTACAGGCAAGGAACTGCTTTTTGTTTCTGTGTTAAGTGGTTATTTTATGACAATAACAAAGTGAATGTATTAACGGTTACAAGGGAGAAGTTGAAATCAGGAGAGAAAAGGATCCAGATGAGATACTGATGGGAGAAGTTACTTCCCCCAGACTGGTGGTAGAAAAGGAGATTGATGTGTGCAAGAGTAGTTTCACACATAGAAAGAGCAAGGGGCTCTGGTCTGGTGGATTCAGTCTGTGAGTAAATTAAGGGCTGGGCAGGAAAATTGAGACAGAAAAGTAAAGAGGGAGAACAGAAGCTGAAGGAGGCTGGAGAAGCTGTGAAACAAAAATATCTGGAGGAAAGGTATCTTCCAAAAGGAATATATCTGACGTTGTTGTATTCTCATTGAAGCTGGCAGTGTTTCCAGGACAGAGATGTGTCTTAACAAACTTTGCAGCTCTTATAGCAACTATCACATCCTTACTCATATTAATCACTCAGTAAATACTTACTGCATTGCACTGAAAACTTCAGGCCTACTTCTAATTAAATGCTTATCATTACTTCTAGGTGTATTATGACTAATGATTTCCTCAGAAGCTGAGTATCTAAGATGCTCACAGTATTGACTTTACACATAGAGTGCAGGTACTGCATAATCTAGATCTTACAAGAATCATTATACACATATGATAGATTACCAACATCAGGTGGAGGCTTCAATATTTGTTTTTTTATTTTACTTTTTTATTATCCTTTAAGTTCTGGGATACATTTGCAGAATGTGCAGGTTACATAGGTATACATGTGCCACGGTGGTTTGCTGCACCCATCAAGCCATCATCTACATTAGGTATTTCTCCTAATGCTCTCCCTCCCCCAGCCCTCTACCCTCTGACAGGTCCTAATGTGTGACGTTCCCCTCCCTGTGTCCATGTGTTCTCATTGTTCAACTCCCACTTACGAGTGAGGACATGTGGTGTTTGGTTTTCTGTTCTTGTGTTAGTTTGCTGAGAATGATGGTTTCCAGCTTCATCCATGTCCCTGCAAAGGACATGAAATCATCCTTTTTTTATTGCTGCATAGTATTCCATGGTGTATATGTGCCACATTTTCTTTATCCAGTCTATCATTGATGGGCATTTGGATTGGTTCCAAGTTTTTCCTATTCAAGATTTTTTTTAAAAAAGTTTTCTAGCCATTTATTTTATTTTTTTTTTCAAAATAGGGTGCTTTGTGGTCAATGCTACGTAAGTTTTGCTAAGCTGCATCAATGCTAAGGTTGTTTCTTAGGGAGATGATGGCATTTCTAATGCCAGACATTTATTTTCAAATGCAATTTTCAGAAAGATGTATACATCTATACTAGACAACCAAGTTCTGATATATGACAGATTTCCCACTTGTCTTAAAAAAGAAAAACTTTACTATTACAGTTGGGTTCCACTTCTAGATATAAAACTCTCCCACCACAGGGTCAAAAGAGTAGATTTTAATAAGCTTACAAGTACCACTTGTGTTGCTTTCATGTGTCTACATTTTCATTGACATAATTAAAGGCAACAAAACACATATACTTGTAAATAATACCAGTGTGAATATCTCATATTTACATATTGTCATACAATTTACAAAGTATTTTAACATCTGTTGCTAGTTTTATCCTTAGAAAGTTATTAGATGGTAGGAAGGGCAGAAACATGATAAGAAAAAAGGGACAAATTATTATTTGGCAGAACTGAATAGCAGCAAAACATCCCTACAAACACCAATATTTTATTAATTATTTTGACTTTAAAATTTCGTAATTGAATTCCAGGATTGCAGAGCAGACTATTACTCACAAAGCATTCAGCTTTCACGAAGGCCTGAATTCCACTGTCAGCTCTGTGCTACCGCACTCCTTAATACTGGTGAAGTAATTTAACAGATGTGAAGTTCTCTCTCTTCATTTCCTCATCTGCAAAATGGGTACTAAGAATGACCCTATCCATTCATCATCAGAACATGGGGAGAACCAGCTGGCTAAGGTCTCCAAAGCCCTGCAGCCCCTCCTCATCTTAGATATCGATACAAAAGGCATAACGAATCTTAGCTTCTGTGACATTAACAATCAGAACTGCGATAAAGCTCCCTTTCACACGTAGTAGGCACTCACCATAACCAAGTCCACACAAACCTAAATTTCACCCTGGGCTACATTCAGAGATTGTGAAGCTAAAAAAAGAAAATAATAATAATCACATACTTCTGGCATTTTTAAAATGTTCCTTCGGTGCTTGGATAAATCTCCATTTCACTAGCCCAACAATATTTGTAAGATATTCCTGGCATGTTGAAAACTGCATAGCATTGCCATACTGAGTGGAATACCTTTTTAATAAGAGTGAGCAAGGAGCCTCATGGTAGTTGTTAAGGCAGAGAACAAGCACTACCATAGAAGTATTTGCAAGCTAATTAGATTCTTTGGCATCCTAACATTTTTGAAGACACAAATGCAGTTTATAACATAGAGAAAAATTCTTCGGCTTCTAGTCCAAATCTACAGGGCCCATCTTCTATGATGTTCGAACATGGAAAGACAATGTCACTGAGGAGACACCATTGTAAGTCACTGGGCCACTCTGACTGAGTTTCTATGTTCTCTGGTCCAGCTTGAAGATGCCCCTCTATTTCTTTAATTATGTGTACTCATATTCTTTCTCACCCAAAGGAAACAAGCCCTTCTCTCAGTATAAATGTAAGTCAGGATCTCTATTAGTCTTTCCTAAGCCAATTAAGGCCAACATATCTCAGAGGCCAAGATGCAGAAGCTGAGCTACAACATTTCATGATGAGTTGGTCAACCTACTGGCACTAGCCACTAAAATAATTCTGCCCAGGATGCTCCTCAGTTCTTATGTCACTCCTATGAGCCTTAAACCCACTCTTCCTCACTGACAAGTATATAACTCCTTCCCAAGCCCAACTCCCCTTCTTCTCCTTGCAACGACACCCCCATGTATTGGGGTTCCATAAAAACCACCCACTGACTGGCTCTACCAACTTCATTCTGAAGCCTTCTGGATTCCCGATTATTTCGTTGGGGTGGGGGATATTTATACCCATACTTTCCTTCTCTATTATGTTTATTTGCTACTGTTTCTTTTTTTTTTTTTTTTGAGATGGAGTCTCGCTCTGTCACCCAGGCTGGAGTACAGTGGTGCGATCTCAGCTCACTGCAAGCTCCGTCTCCTGGGTTCACGCCATTTTCCTGCCTCAGCCTCCTGAGTAGCTGGGACTACAGGTGCCCGCCACCACAACCGGCTAATTTTTTGTATTTTTTAGTAGAGACGGGGTTTCACCATGTTAGCCAGGATGGTCTCGATCTCCTGACCTCGTGATCCACCCGCCTCGGCCGCCCAAAGTGCTGGGATTTACAGGTGTGAGCCACCGCGCCCGGCCTACTGTTTCTTAATCAAAGCATGGCTTTCACCAGACACACTCATGTCATCCATAATGGTCTTCTCTGGAAGCACTGCATTTCCCATCTCCTACCTTCCCAAATTCAGGGTTCAAGAAAGGGAGCCTCCCTATTTCTGGTCTTCCAGTACTGTTCCCGACCACTGTATTCCCATAATTCTGTCACACTTTTTTTTTTTTTTTAAGTTTCTGGCATCACTTTCACTTACTCAACTGCTTCCATGATTCTAACTGCCTCACTGCTGCTAGTTAGCTACATCATCATTTTCTTGCGTTTTGTGACTACAATAATTGTCTACCCTACAAGGCGGATTTTCTCTCCAGTTATGGCCTTCAATATATCTGGATCTTCGTGTGTAGCAACCAAAAGTAGTTTTAAAAAATGGACCACCCGTCTCCCTCTATGTTCCATCCAATCTCTCTTCTTCCTTCCCTCTCCAAATATCTAATAAAAGTAGCTTATCCTCAGAGTTTCCACTTCCTTATTTTCTTTAGTCCATTGAAGTACAGCTTCTGACCCAATTACTCAAAGTGTGTCAGCATTCAAATAAAACAATTTTTGATAAGGGTGCATATGATCTCCCATTAATATCACAAATTAATATTTTGTCTTTAGACATACATTGTAATCATTCTTGAGCTTTTTTCTACCCTTGTTTACCTAGACCTCTGTAATGTGACACTCTCCTATTTCCCCTCTTTTCACTTCCAACTGGCGTCCCTCTTCAATTATGTGATCCTTTTCCACGAGCAGCAACTCAAATATGGTGTTTCTCATGGCTTCGGTCTTAGGCCGCTGATCATCTGTGGACACCATCTCCTAACAGGATCACGTGGACTCTCTTTCTGCTCCTACCTGTTTATATTGAGGACCTGCAAAGTTCAACCGCCTGCCACGTCACTCCTGAGCTTCAGACTTGAACACTGAACCAAATACTCAGTGTATCTACAGGGCTGGCTTATTACACATCTCAAACTTCCCATTTTATCCTCCTTTCAATTTTTAGAAATGCTATGTCAATCATCCGCATCAGAAACCTAAGGATCATTTAGAACGGCCCCAGAACAGAAGGACACAGAACTCCAAACAGAAAAAACTTTTCAGCAGAGTAAACAAAAAGGCACACACCAACTAACCCCTAAGTTCTGTGTTTTCACACCAACAGAGAGAATACTGCTTCTCAGAGGAAACAAACAAACAAACAAACAAACAAAAAACCAACGGATCAAACAAGGAAACATCAATAAGAATGTAGTTAGACTTTTTTTTTTTTTTTTGAGATGGAGTCTCACTCTGTCGCCCAGGCTGGAGTGCAATGGCACCATCTCTGCTTACTACAACCTCCGCCTCCTGGGTTCAAGTGATTCTCCTGCCTCAGCCTCCTCAGTAGCTGGGATTACAGGCATGCGCCATCACGCCTGACTAATTTTTGTATTTTTAGTAGATACAGGGTTTCACCCTGTTAGTCAGGCAGGTCTTGAACTCCTGACCTCGTGATCCACCTGTCTCGGCCTCCCAAAGTGCTGGGATTATGGGCATGAGCCACCGCGCCCAGCCAAATGTAGTTAGACTTCTTAAAAGCAACCCTGAAGACTAAAAGACAATGAAGTAAGGCCTTCAATTATTTAAAGGAAAATAATTTTCAAGTAGGATTCTATGTCTAGACAAACTATCAAATACGTGTGAGGGAAGTGTTTTGAGAACTTGTATGTCTGAAAATTTATATTATATGTCTCCTAGACAACCTTCCTAACTAAAAATTACAATACAAGATGAGGAAGTAGGATGGGGACTAAGAAACAGTGAGATAAAAATTACATCAATCATTATCATATATTAACAGAAAATGCCTTAACTGATAAGTAATGATACATCAGTACAAGTATGTTACTGAAAACCATGGTCGAAAATATCAGAGAAAACAGCTGAGAAAAATGTAAGAGAGGGTAGAGTTGGGTGGGGCAGGAGGCTGCTGCTTTTTGTTATCAGCCTTGTGGTACTAATTGACTTTTGCAACTATGTCTACACTTATAACTTTGAGAGAAATAAAAATGAATAAAAAGTGAAATGAACTGGAGAGGCAATACACATGTGTAAAAACACGATAATAATAAGCTCAGAAAAGTAGACAATTTATCACTTAGAAATAAGTAGCAGAAATAGAAACAAATGTTAATATTCTGTGGCTATGATGCAGACAAAAATTCCAATTCTAAATCCCAAAAAATTTCTCAATATTTTCTTCTAGTTAAAGTTGAAATTTTAACATTTACTTCCTTAATCCTTTTGGAATTTATTTGGTTGATGATCTGGGGAAAAAATCTAGAATCGTCTAGATTCTAGAAATCCAGAAATCCAGATTTCACTTCTAGCAGAAACTTACAATCCTAAGGTTGAGTTTGCCCCTATGGATTTTAAAAGTTTGCTTCAATTATTGCAAATTGTCTCAATTTTGCAGCTGTCATTGATTTTCAATTTTTCAGATCGTTAGATTCACTCAGAGAGGAATTTCAAACAGAAAAGCTTACCAATAGTGTTTGCTTCTGATCTGGGACTTGAATATGTATTTTTGGATGGAATTAAGAAACTACAAAAGAAGAAATGCTTGTACTTTTCTACATCTAAGGGGTTTTTTAAAATATCCACCAGCTATATAAACCTTCTATTTGTTTTTCTGATTTATGTACTATTATCTGGGAGATGGTATATTTCATCTTTTACTAATTTTGCTGCAAATCTTTTAATTAACATCACTGGATTTATTTTGCATCAAATGTTCAGCTTATTATACCTTAAGTAAGCTATCAAGTGTTGAATTTTGACAGTTTCTTTAAAACCAGCTTTTTTGGTCAAAAGAGTACTAAAGTGGGTAATTATTTATGGCTACTGATTTTTAAAGCATTTTAATATAAGAATTCCTTAGATATACATGTCCTCACATTGCTAGTAGATTTTGACCCTGAAATACTTAACAGGTTATTTTAAAAATGTCATTGTCTGATTCAGTATAATATTTGCTGACTACAGATTTAGTAAACCAATAAAGACAATAAAGATTTATCATTATTTAACATCTTGCTATTTTCCTTATTATTTAGTCTATTAAAATGCTACAATACAGGATAATTTATGGCGTTTACACAAATATTACGATGCTGAATAACTGTGCATGTATGTGTTCCTGGAAAGGACAGAAAAGACATTTGACCCCACTTCAAGTACTTACATTGGGAATTCATACCTTGTAATCTATTAAAAAATAATTTCACATTTCTACCGTGTTACTTACGAATAGCACTTTTAACAATACAAAAATGCAAAATGTCTTATGCAAATATACACCCTAAGTATAGAGGTGGCTTTTTTTTTTTTTTTGAGACGGAGTCCCTCTCTGTTGCCCAGGCTGGAGTGCAGTGGCGCA
>NW_012117377.1:2233470-2235600 GCF_000951035.1 Colobus angolensis palliatus | reverse complement strand
AAACCCCATCTCTACTAAAAATACAAAAAAATTAACTGGGCATGGTGGTGTATGCCTGTAGTCCCAGTTACTCTGGGGCTGAGGCAGGAGAAGTGCTTGAACCCAGGAGGCGAGGGTTGCAGTGAGCTGAAATCCCGCCACCACACTCCAGCCTGGACAACAGAGTGATACTGTGTCTCAAAAAAAAAAAAGTAAAAAAATAAGAGAAAATGAAGTTGAAACTCTGTAATCTCATATCTGAGAACATGGCTTAGCCACTTAAATAGGACACGTGATAAAACACATATTTCAAATAAAGTTGAGAGATTTGGGATGTTATCGTAATTTATGCTTATCTAACCAGGAGCATATGGGATGTGACTAAAGGGGAAAAGGAAGGCTAAGTTGCATGAGTTTTGAAAACAATGAGTCTACACTCATAAGAACAGAAATTAGAAAGTGCTGAATATAGATTTTAAAAATATGCTTGTCAACCTATAAGGAACTGTTTTTTTTTTTTTTTTTTTTTTTTGCCTAAGACATCACTGGACAATCTGAGAGGCTTCAGGAGAAACTAAAGAATCTAAGTTTTTTTCCTTTAAACTAATCATAGTTTATTGATTAGCACCTTGATTCACAGTTTGAATATTAAAAAATAATTTTATGGTTCTTATTTTAATGCATCTATATTTTAATTTCTCTAAATAAATGACTACAAAGTACCTATATTGTAAATATTAAACTATACTTTCAACCGTTATTGAATGCTTGAAATAAAAATCAGTTTTAAAATAGTAAAGTCTAACTTTCAGTTCATAAAAAAAACCATGGGATATGATACTTTGCATATTCAGTTACAAAACCCTAGAATAAAACAAGGGGAACAAGTAGCTATTGTAATGTCTTTATTATGTCCTCTAATTTCCCCCTTTTTTCCCATTTATTGAAATAATTTTCTAATCTCTGTTGTTCTTACTGCCTTTTTCATTCTACATTTTCTTTCTGGTAGAGTCTTAGACTTAAGAATCTACTTAAGACTTAGAGTAAATCAAGAATGTTTGGCCTAGTTTCTCAAATATTTCTTAGACCAATTTTGAAAACTATGTCAAATATCCCTATTCTCTTTAACTTATGTGCAATATCCTCAAATCAGAAATTTTGATCAATTCATGATTTTTTCCCAGAAAAATTCATGATTCATTGCTAACAATGTCAAAACTACAAACAAAAACAACAAAAAAGGTTTTGTAAATTATTTTGTAAGAATATACTTTCATAACATTTAAAAATAACCCTAGTCACCCTTTGGGAGCTGTTTAGTTGGTTAAATAATATACCATGGAGTTTGGCAATTTTCTGGAAGTAGCATGCAAAATCTACATTTATTCATGCTAATCTAGGGTTTCATGTGCCAGTAATAACCTTTCTCTGTCAAAAATCAGTATAGATGCAAATTTCCATGCCACAGTATTACCAGAGGGATTAAAACATATTTTCATTGCAAATATGCTAATGTTTCTCCTTAAGAGACTCTGTGACCAGGAGTGAGTGTGACCTTGGTCTCACCCAGATGGGCTAACGTTTGGAGAAGGAGCAGGCAGGAGAGGAGCTGTGCAAAACCTTGGACCTTTGAAATAAATTGCTGTTTGAAAAGTAGAAGAATGTATACTCCTTAGGGGAACAAATCTGCATTTATTACATGCTTACTGCATGGTTAGTTATGGTATTAAGTAAAATACCACGTGATCACATCGAATTCTCACAACAAATGAAGGAAGAATTAATTAGTCTCCTATAGATCTTGCTATCTCCCTCCTTGACACTCTCTGCAGACGCTGGACTTTGATGGTGCTAGAATCAGTTATTTCCCTTCTCCAATCCTGATTACAACTTTGCAAGAAAAGTATAGCTGTGGCCAGGCATGGTGGCTCACGCCTGTAATCCTAGCACTTTGGGAAGCCGAGGCGGGCGGATTACCTGACGTTGGGAGTTTGAGAACAGCCTGGCCAAAATGGTGAAATCCTGTCTCTACTAAAAATACAAAAAATTAGTCGGGTGCAGTGGTGTCAGCCTGAAAACCCAGCTACTCTGGAGGATGAGGCAGGAGAATCACTTGAACCCGGGAGGCGGAGGTTGTAGTGAGCCGAGATC
>NW_012117377.1:2208750-2232410 GCF_000951035.1 Colobus angolensis palliatus | reverse complement strand
GCTTCCCCCACTCCTGAGGCTGCTTCCCTTCGCTTCCCCCACTCCTGAGGCTGCTTCCCTTCACTTCCTCTCCCCCCTCCACCATCCTGAGGCTGCTTCCCTTCACTTCCTGCTCCTGAGGTTGCTCCCTTCGCTTCCCCCGCTGGAGGCTGCTTCCCTTTCTGTGGGATTCTGGAGGCCTCTGAGAAATGCCTTTGGGCCTGTAATGTAGTTTAATTGTTCCTTTGTAATTTGTAGGCAAATGAGCCCTTCTAATGACAATCTTCTAAAACTGATTTGCAATTTGCCTCATAAAACGTAGATATAGATCAATAACTTGTTTTAATTCTCCTTAGAAAAAATGTTTTTTTCTTCCTCTGAACTATGATTGTAGACTCATTTATTTAACTATTGAGTTCTTCTGGAATCTCTGCGGTGCTTGAAGCATATTTTCTCAAGATGGACAATCCTAATAGATCTGGAGCTAGATACTACAGTTAAATCCTTTTTTTTTTTTTTGAGACAGAGTTTTGCTTTTGTCGCCTAGGCTGGAGTGCATGCAGTGTCGCAACCTCAGCTCACCCGCAACACCCGCCTCCCGGGTTCAAGCCATTCTCCTGCCTCAGCCTCCTGAGTAGCTGGGATTACAGGCATGCACCACCATGCCCTGCTAATTTTGTATTTTTAGTAGAGACAGGGTTTCTCCATGTTGGTCAGGCTGGTCTCAAACTCCTGACCTTAGGTGATCCACCTTCCTTGGCCTCCCAAAGTGCTGGGATTACAGGTGTGAGCCACCGCGTTGGTCCTAAAGACACTTCATAACCTCATTTGTTAGCCCTAATTCTTTCTACTTTCTACTTTTTAAAAACACAAAACAGTAGACAAAATAGTATATCCTTCCTTTCTTGTATTATCTCCACCCTCTCCACCCCTTGTGCTACTTGCATTTCAAGAGCACAGTGATTAGCATCCCCAGCAAACACAGTGACTTCATGACTCTTCTTTTAGGTTTTAGGACACAAAAGTTAATTTAAGAGTTCTGACCTCTATTAACTTGGAGAACTTAGCTTCTGGAGACAGTTTAGTCTGTTCTAGGCCAACAAATATTTTTAAATATTGGGGTGGGAAAGATCTCAAGTTTATACAACAGGAAAGCTTCCATTTTTACAACAAAACTTTTCCAAAGGGCAGAAATTCTTTGATGTTTCTCTTATAATTATCAACCAAGACTGGAAAAAAACATTAAAATTCTCATAATCAGAAAATCCTGAAATCCTTCTATTTGAAAAGCACTAACGCTAACAAACAAACTTTAGGAGCGATCTCCACCTCAGATTTTTTATAACTTGCCAAGGCCAGAAAATCTGCAGAGGGTGTCATGGGTTCCCCTACTGTTCAAAGTAAATGGATTTTATAAAAAGTTGGATAACGTAGCCACAGAAGAAAACCCATTTGTACAAAGAAAAGTGCTGTATCTAAAACTTAACACGTGGCCCAAAAGTAAAAGGCATGAAATAACAGCTTTCTACCTGGGAAGCCTTGCTCTGCTGGGCCTCCAGACAGTAAATCTTCTGCCAGGATTAGAAGTAGTTAACTAAGAAATCCAAATTGGGAAATAACAAACTCTAACTTTGTTCTACATTATCAATATTATTAAGGGAATGATGTCATTGTTTGGGGCTTTTGCAAAGACATTCCATGTCACTTCAGTTTTAATACCAGGCTGGAGCCTGCCTGGTCGGCCAGCCTAAGCCAGATAAACACAGACCTGTAGTCTTTCTATTCATCTCCGGATAGTTACTCAGAAAGATTCTGGAAAATATGCCTATTATGAACTAAACATTTCACTTTTCATTTTATCCATGTGCCAGAAGTCCATTCCTTGGATAAACATTTTACAAACTGACACTCTAAAAGTCACTAAACATGATAAAGTATGTGTGCATCAGTTCAGAACTGATTAAATATTTTCTCTCCCGTGACAAATGAATAGTTACATACTGTATGAAACCAGTGCAACCAACATTCTGTTTTCTTTCTTTCTCCGTTTTTTGTCTTTATTTTGAATGAAAGATTAATTTTCCATTTCAACTCATTTGTTATGCAATCTTGGCTTTGCTAAAATACCATTTAAGCAATATTACATGCAGAAATAGTATTTATTTTTTAAAATGTGTGATTTAAAGTTCTTCTACAAGTGTGCGTTCTTCCATTACAATTTCTTGTCTTTTATTACTGGTTGTTTCCAATTGCGTTGCTATTATTTAAGTAGGAGAGAGAATCTAGTGTATTCTCTTTAAGAATATTTTTAAAAAGGTCATATGAGATACATTGAGTACATTTTAAAACTATACAGTCAAATCTTTATCACATAATAATGTCCAAATAAAGCACATTACTTATTAATTCTCTAAGTTTAATTGTGCTATTTGCTTCCTTATTAAACAAATTCACTATCATCTTATGGTCTCATCACAAGATCAGTTCTATCTAATCTTTCTAGATGTCTTTAGCTCCTGGAGGAAAAAAAAGACTTCTATTCTGAGACATGTGGCATGATCTCAGCTCACTGTAACCTCTGCTCCCTGGGTTCAAGCAATTCTCTTGCCTCAACCTCTCGAGTAGCTGGGACTACAGGCGCCTGCCACTGCACCAGGCTAATTTTTGTATTTTTAGTAGAGACGGGGTTTCACCATGTTGTTCAGGCTGGTCTCGAACTCCTGACCTCAGTTGAACTGCCTGCCTCGGCTTCCCAAAGTGCTAGGATTACAGGTGTGAGCCACTGCACCCGGCTGTTTTTAAAGTTTTATATAAAAATGTCAATAGCATGTATGTTTTGTAGAAAAATACAAATATCTTAAAATAAATGTTTTAATCTGTAGGGAACATCACAAACTTCCTAGAAAAAAGTGGCTTTACAATGATAGGAGTAGTTCATACACATTACTTGGTTTGCCATTACTCACAGATGGTGCACACATTTCTCACCCTGATTTCCTTTGCCCAGAATGTCACCTTCACTGACTAACAAGGGTAAGCGATTTAACTGAATAGTTGCAATACAACTCAAATTTTACATTCAGTCATTTATATTAGCTTTATTGATGCTAGAATTAAATTTAGTGAAATCAACGCAACTGATAGCTGGAACAAAAGGTGTTTCTAAAACCTTTTCTTTTTCTACATCGAAGTCAATTTCGCCTGAAAATATAGTTTTTACCCATAGAAATTAAATAAATAGAAGAAAAAATCCTGAAGAAAAGTTCCAAGTTAGCCTTAGTTTATTAAGAAATAAAGCAGATTTTATAACTCCCAGTCTCATTATTTTTTAAATTTGAATATAAAGGAATGGACATTTATTAGACAAATTCAAAATTTCTCCATTCTCTGCCTATGAGCTGACATAGACATTAAGTGACTCTGTAGGAAATAAAAACAATCATATTTGGTCTGGTGATACTTTTCCATAATTGAAGAAAGCCGTGTATGCTAATTAAAAATAAAATAGAAGCAGAAGCTGACATAAACACACACAATGGGGATGCAGCCAACCTTAACAGCATTCTGCCGAAATCCATCTTGTAATACAATATGATGGCTTGGCTTCCCCAATGAAATCATCTGAAGATGAGAATATATTCATCTGCTTTGCATTTGGGATTTGGGTATGGTTCAAGACTCATCTGCCCAGCCGCCTTACTTTCCAGGAGAACCGAAGAGATCAGTTAAACTATTTATTCGAAAGCTATACAGTTTTGCTCATGAGAAAAAGGAGCTCAAAGTTCCACTTTCTAGATTAATAGCAAAAATGCATGAATAAACAGAATTAGCACATTAAAAACTATTATGCTAACAAATGGAATATGAAAAATGATCTGGCTTGATTTAAAAAATACACTAACCATTGTTTGTTTTTAATACTATTTATAGAAGACAATCGTAATTATTTTCTTGATAAAAGTTCAGCTTATCCATTTTAAATGGGCTAAGAGTCAAGATGTTTAAAAAAATGTACTAGAATGTAAAGACAAATGAGGATAATGCCTTTCAAAGCAAGCTGATAATGTGTGTGTGAGGGTTACAAAATATTTTCACATCAATAAGTCTTCAAGAAAGCGCTCTTAGGACCCACACTTGAAGAAGCTTTGCAAAGAACAAGCTATTCCATATTCCTACAGCCCTGGAGGATGAAAGAAAGGGTGAGGTTATATTCCTTTTTACATATGACGAAGTGGAGGCCCGGGAACTTGGGGAACTTTCTGTGGTTTACCCACTTGTAATTCTGGAGTGGCAGAGCTAGGCTAAGAGGAAATGTCAGCGTCCTGTCCACCACGCAGCCCTGGCTTCTCTCATGATAACCTTGGTGAGCATACGGAATGCTGGATCGCCTCAAAAGCTCTGGGAAACTTCTCTTTTGGTACAGAAAAGGCTGTTCAGTTATTATATGATCCTTATTTGATGCTTATGGCATCTGATAGCCCAACTCAGCTATCACAATTATCTGTAAATAACTCTCAGCCATTTTTTTTTTTTTTTCTTGAGACGGAGTCTTGCTCTGTCACCCAGGCTGGAGTGCAGTGGTGCAGTGGTGCAGTCTGGGCTCACTGCAAGCTCCGCCTCCCGGGTTCGCGCCATTCTCCTGCCTCAGCCTCCCGAGTAGCTGGAACTATAGGCACCTGCCACTACGCCCGGCTAATTTTTTATATTTTTAGTAGAGACGGGGTTTCACCTGTGTAGCCAGGATGGTCTCGATCTCCTGACCTTGTGATCCACCCGCCTTGGCCTTCCAAAGTGCTGGGATTATAAGCCATTTTTAAAAATCAAAGCACAAAAATTTGTCACCAGTTTGTCAGTATCTCAGTTTGTCATGCCACAGGGTGTAAAGTAAAACTAAGTTGTCTCTGGCTGTTACAGCATCACTGAGATAAAAACAGAATCTCACCAGCCAATTCCTTGGATTAGGAACTTTTTGATACAGTTATAAAATGAAACTTCCCCATGTATTTTCTGTCTCAATGTCAAAGGGCTAAATAGAGGGCTGGAAAATGAAGAACAACTTTTTTAGTACCTCCAAGTCTTGCCTCCAAAATTAATTTCATCTAGTTTGTGATAATATGATATGTAGAACATGATAAGAATAATCTATAATAAAAATAAAAGGAGAAATGGAAGACAGGAAACATGTATGCCTAAATTCATACTCCTGGCTATCCTCTCCCTCTAGGCCTTGCCAAGACAACTGAAATATTTGGAGATAAAATACAGTGAGGATCTGTATATGTGTATGTGCATGTGTATCTTTTTTTTAAGATGGGGTCTCACTCTGTCACCCATGCTGGAGTGTGGTGGCTCCATCTCGGCTCACTGAACCCTCTGCCCGCCAGGTTCAAGCGATTCTTCTGCCTCAGCCTCTGGAGTAGCTGGGATTACAGGTGCCTGCCACCATACCCGGCTAATTTTTTAATATTTTTAGTAGAGATGGGGTTTCACCATGTTGGCCAGGCTGTGTTCTTGAACTCCTGACCTCAGGTGATCTGTCTGTCTTGGCTTCCAAAAGTGCTGGGATTAAAGGTGTGAGCCACCGCCCCTGGCCTGTGTATGTATTTTGTTTCATTTTTTGTGTGTGTGTGTGTGGTGGTGGGGGGTAGTAAAGAAAGTCTTGGCCAAGTCAAGCAAAAGAAGAGCTCCATAAAAAACTGAGGCTTTGGGTCCTAAAGAAATTTACATGGGAAGAAAGTACATACGGCGAGCCACTGTTGCGACTGGGGTGGCAGATGAAATATTCAAGGCCTCAAAGCTGGGAAGGAGACCTGGGACTCTAGAATCTGGGTCAAAGTCCACCATTCCCTCAGTGGTCTGAGAGGAGGCAGCCTGCCAGCCAGCCCGGCAGGTGGACGCCCACAGTACATCAGGCAGAAATGTTTCTCTCTGCTTACATACAAGGTCCTAGAAGCAGTTAACTCGGCTGATACTGGTATGCTTGTTTTGTGGCTATTAGACAGACTATAGGAAGGAATATAGGTGATTTTATTTTTTACCCTGGCTTCCTATGAGTTGCTCCTGGGTTACATATCTTATTGTTCTGCCAGTGGTGGTCAGCGGTTGTGCTGAATTCCCTGGTGCCAGTGAGGCTTATAGCATATGTTCATGGATTCCTACACAGCTTGGGGATTGTTTCCAAGTCAGCCTGACCTCCTGATCTGATGCTCATTAGTGGGTGCAGCCTAGTAAGCTTATGCACAGCCTTCCCACCTCTGGGATTGACTATGATTCCAAAAGGATCCTTCTTGGCTATCTTCTTCCCTTGATCTCTCTGTTAAACTTCTGATTGCTCAGCCATTTTGCTTGTTGCTGCTGTATCATGGAGCTACGAGCACCCTCTCAACTGCTCTCCATCTAGACCTCTATTGTTTCAGACAAAGCTCTTAGGTATGAAGTTCTTCATGTTTTGTTCCAAGCAAAATCCGCCTTCTCAAGCAGATCTGTAGAGCTCTGGGCAGGACTTCTGTGCACCTGCACAATTGTTAAAGCTAGGATTAGGACAGTGGTCCGCTTCCTCCAAAGCAACACTCCTGCTGTGTAAGGAGGAGCTGAGGTGGGGGGCCCTTAGTCTTCACGTATTCTCCCTCCTAGTGTAGAATCTCCGCCCTAAAAGTCAGCTAGAGTGGAAGCACTGGGGCCCAGCACTCTTGGTCTGCAACACCTGAGCTGGAGCATCTGCCCTTTAAGTAATGAAGTGTTGAGAAACGGAGCCCCTTCTTACCTGCACTGTTAGTCTGGAACAGAACTGCAATAAGCTGGAGGTGGTGGGATGAGTAATTCTGGCAGCCTGCTGACCCAGTGAGATGCCATAGCTTCCGCCTATGAGCTTGGGAGAGTGGAAGCCCCTATTTTCATGACTGTAAGTGTCTGGATTAGAGCTGCTGCAGCGGCTCCCATAAGATGTAGTAGGACACAATAGGTAGTGATTCCAATGCCTTAGACTCTCGCTGTTCTTATCATGATTTAGATTTTCTTGGACAAATGATTCCCCATTTGCTGCATGTCTGTAGAACAATTTCTAGACATGTTAAATAACTGTTTTATATTGTTTTCTCCAGTTTAATGGTTGTTGTGAAGATAGTTCATGCTAAAAGTCAGTCTCCCAAGCTCGGGTATTTTGGTAAATGGAAGAAAAGGAAATTTTGAAAAGCTCTTATGAAGTTGATACTCTACATATATATTTTACTCATTTAACCTACTTAATGAGTTAAGTAATGAACTGATCACCACATTTATAATGTGGACATTGTTTTTCTTTTTCTTACAGATGAGGACATGGATTCAAAAGTTGCAATAAATCCTTGGAGCCATGGTGCCAGCAGTTTGGTGCAGGTACCAAAATACAGACCTGATTCCAAAATCTATGCTCCATAACCATCCGAGGCCACCCAGGGCTGCAATCCATGGAGACGGCGAGAAACATGACAACAAACAAATACGTTGCCCAAGTCTGAAATCTGACTCTGGTTTCTAATTCTACCACTAAACGTTTTATAATTTCCGATTATAAAAATAATGTGAAAATAACGTAGCGATTAACATCTATTGATCACTTGGGACAAAGCATCTGCCAGAGATTATTTCATTTAATTCTCACCTACAAAGTAGACACTATTTTCCTGGGGTGATGGGATTGGTCTAAGGTCACAGAGCTCTCACGTGTAAGAGGCAGGATCCAGACTCAAAAGGCCAGAGGATCAGAGTTACACTGCTTTCCTGCGTACAATTACTACTGATTGGTGCCCCAGTTATATAGGACTGCTGAGAAAAATGGCACAGAGACTTATTTCTTTGGAGTAACCTCAAATGTTCCATATGATTCATTATTCTTAGTTTTACTTTTGAATTTCGGGGTTCATTGTTTAATTATAAAAGATGGTAACGATTTTGTCATTTGCCAGTAATTTTTTCATGCAACTCACTGAAATTTCTGATTTTATAATTTCAGGCCTTTGACCTCAGCGTTCACTTTTTATAGAAACTGGTGAATTCTGTTTACTAGTTTGCTATGACAATATTTGTTATCAAGCCAAGAACTACTAAATATGTAGTATCTGTTCAGTGAATATAAAAGATGTTGCCAGCCAGGCGCGGTGGCTCATGCCTATAATCCCAGCACTTTGGGAGGCCGAGGCGGGCGGGTCACTTGAGGCCAAAAGTTTGAGACCAGCCTGGCCAACATGACAAAACCCCATCTATACTAAAAATACACACACACACACACACACACACACACAAAATTAGCTGGGTGTGGCAGCGCATGCTTGTAATTCTAGCTACTGGGGAGGCTGAGGCATGAGAATTGCCTGAACCTGGCAGGTGGAGGTTGCAGTGAGCTGAGATGGTGCCACTGTTCTCTAGTCTGGTTGTCAGAGCAAGACTATGTCTCAAAAAAGAAAAGATCTTGCCTACTGAATTAATGGCAGAGAACTTCTTCAATACATTTTTTCCTCAAGGCTAATAAGGTTTCTCTTTAGAAATTGTGATAGTTAATTTTGTGTATCAACTTGGCCAGGTCGTAGTGCCCATTTTGGGGTCAAACACCAGTCTAGATGCTATTGTGAAAGCAGTTTTTAGGTGTGGTTAACTCTTTTTTTTTTTTTTTTGAGGAGTCTCTGTTGCCCAGGGTAGAGTGCAGTAGCGTGATCTCGGCTCACTGCAAACTCCGCCTCCCAGGTTCAAGCGATTCTCATGCCTCAGCCTCCTGAATAGCTGGGATTATAGGCCCCTACCACCATGCCTGGCTAATTTTTTGTATTTTTAGTAGAAATGGGGTTTTGCCATGTTGGCCTGGCTGGTTGACCAGGCTGGTCTCAAACTCCTGAGCTCAGGTGATCTGCCTGTCTCGGCCTCCCAAAGTGCTGGGATTACACGCATGAGCCACTGTGCCTGGCCTAGGTGTGGTTAACACTTACATTACTAGGCACTGAAAAAAGTAGATTTCCCTTTAAAACATGCTGGGTCTCCTCTAATCAGTTGAAGACCTTAAGACTCAGGTTCCTGAATATGAAAGAATTCTGTCTCTAGACTGCTTCAGACTCAAGATTGCAATATTTCAAGGAACTTAATCAAATCAACAAGCTAAAACAATCCAATTAAAACAACAGGCAAAGGACATAAATAGACACTTCTCAAAAGAAGACATACAAGTGGCCAACAAACATGGAAAAATGCTCAACATCGGTAATCATCAGAAAAATACAAATCAAAATCACCATTGGATACTATCTCACACCAGTCAGGATGGCAATTATTAAAGTCAAAACGTAACAGATGTTGGCAAGGCTATGCAGAAAAGGGAATGTCTGTATACTGTTGGTGGGAATGCAGAGTTGTTCAGCCACTGTGGAAAGCAGTTTGGAGATTTCTCAAAGAACTGAAAACAGAACTATAATACCATTCGACTCAACAATCCCACTACTGGTATACACCCAAAGGAAAATAATGCATTCTATCAAAAACACACACAGTCGTATGTTCATCGCAGCACTATTCACAATAGCGAAGACATGGAATCAATCCAGGTGCCTATCAGCAGTGAATTGGATAAAGAAAATGTGGTACACATACATCATGGAATACTACACAACTATAAAATGAGTGAAATCATGTCCTTTGCAGGAATGCAGATGGAGCTGGAGACCATCATCCTAAGAGAACTAATGCAAGAACAGAAAACCAAATACTGCCTATTCTCACTTGTAAGTGGGAGCTAAACACCGATCACACACAGACATAAGGATAGGAACAACAGACACTGGGGCTACTGAACAACGCAGGGGGATCATGGGCTCAAAAACCACCTACTGGGTACTACGCTCAATACCTGGGTGATGGGATCATTTAGATTCCAAACCTCAGTGTCACGCAATATACCCATGTATCAAACCTGCACGTGTACCCCTTCATCTAAAATAAAAGCTAAAATTTATAAAGAGAAGAAAAAAAGATTGCAACATCAACTCCTACCGGAATTGTCACCTTGCCCTGCTAATTTTAGACTTGCCAACTTTTACAATCGCGTGAGTCAATTCCTTAAAATAAGTTTCTCTATCTTTCTTTACACATACACACACACACAAACACACACACACACACGAAAACCTCAGAGATATTGTGGGTTTGGTTCCAGACCACCGCAATAAAGTGCATGAATATTGTAATAGAGTTACATGAATTTTTTGGTTTCCTAGTGCATATAAAAGTTATGTTTACATTATACTACAGTCTATTAAGTATGCAACAGAATTATGTCTGAAAAAATACATACTTTATTCACAGATACTTTGTTACTAAAAAAATGTTAATGATTATCTGAGTCTTCAGTGACTCAGTATCTTTTTGATGTTGATGACTACTGATTGATTGGAATGGTGGTTGCTGAAGGCTGGGGTGGCTGTGACAATTTCTTAAAATAAGACAACAATGAAATCTGCCACATCAATTCGCTCTTTCGCAAGAGATTTCTCTGTAGTATATGATGCCATTTGATAGCACTTTACTCATAGAAGAGCTTCTTTCAAAACTGGAGTCAATCCTCTCAAACCCTGCTCCTGCTTTGTCAACTAAATTTATGTGATATTCTAAATTCTTTGTTGTGATTTCAACAATGTTCCTAGCATCTTAACCACGAGTAGATTCCATCTCAAGAAACTACTTTCTTTGCTCGTTCATAAGAAGCAGCTCCTCATCTGTTCAAGTTTTATTATGAGATTGCAGCAACTCAGTCACATCTTCAGACTCTAATTCTCTATTTCTACCACATTTGCAGTTACTTTCTCCACTGATGTCTTGGAATCCTCAAAACCATCTGTGAGGGTTACAATTAGCTTCTTCCAAACTCCTGTTAACGTTGATATTTTGACCTGCTTCCATGAATTATGAATGTTATTGATGGTATCTAGAATGGTGAATCCTTTCCAGAAGGTTTCAATTTACTTTACCCAGATCTCTTAAAGGAATCACTACCTATGGCAGCTATAGCCTTACCAAATGTATTTCTTAAATAATAAGACTTGAAAGTCAAAAGTACTCCTTGCTCCATGAGCTACAAAATGAATGTTGTTTTAGCAGGCATTGAAACATGATTCTCTTTGTACATCTCCAGCAGAGCTCTTGGGTGACCAAGTGCATGGTCCATGAGATGTGATATTTTGAAGGGAATCTTTTCTTTTTTTCTGAGCAATGGGTCTCAGCATTGGGTTTAAAATATTCAGTAAGCTATGCTATAAACAGATGTCCAGGCTTTGTTGTTCCATTTATACAGCACAGGCAGAGGAGATTTGACTTTGGGCATATCTAGTTAACCATTTCTAGATTTTGTTTTAAAGTGAGAGATATGTGACTCTTTCACTTGAATATGTAGAGGCCACTGTTGGGTAATTAATTGACCTAATTTCAATATCGTTGTGTCTCAGGGAATATGGAGGCCTGAGGAGAGGGGATAGGCAAGGGAACAGCTGGTTGATGGAACAGTTAGAACATACAATATTTTTCTATTACATTTACCATCTTACATGGGTCAGGTCATGGTGTCCCAGAACAATTACAATAGTAACATAAAGGATCACTGATCACAGATCACCTATGGTAACAGATAATAAAAATAAAAAGTTTGAAATATTACAAGAATTACCAAAATGTAACACAGAGACATGAGGTGTGCACATGCTGTTGGAAACATGGCACTGATAGGCTCGCTAGAAGCAGAGTTGCCACAAACCTTCAATTTGTGGGAAAAAAATACAATTATCTGCAAAGCACAACAAAGAGAAGTGCAATAAAATGAGGTAGCCTCTGTGTGTGTGTGTGTGTGTGTTTATATCTGTATCGCCAGTTTGTCCTTTCTTTCTAGAGAACCCTGGTGGATATAGAGAGATGGGAGGAGAAGAGAAAATGGAGGCAGAGAAGCAGGGAGATTTCTGAGATACTTTTCTATGTTTACCCATAATTGCAAGTCTCCATTCTGGAAATGAAGGCGCATCCAAGGAAAGCTCATTGCTCCCTACTTAGACTTCACTTTTGAATACGGAAATTACATAGTTTTTAAAAATTATCCGAACTCTGAAACAGGTTCTTGCTATCTTCATTCTTTTGTGTATTTCCATAGTTCGAAATCCCATGTAAAAGAGAAGGTGCTAAGCTAGTCACAATAATTTGGTATTTAACAGAATTACATGTTACCCAGAGTAACAAAAATTCAGAAATCCACTGTGGATTTAGAGTACACTGTTTTATTAGATGTCTTTTTGTTTTATGCTTGGAAATTAAAATGTAACTAATAATTGGTTCCTTAAGATGAAATACACTTAGCATGTTATAAGCCTATTCTGGGAGGAAATAAAGTAATTTCTCACCATTTATGAGTCTCTGTCAGTGAATTTTCCTCTGCCTCTTGGTCAATTTTGGCTGAAAGTGCAAGAAAACAAAAGTATATGAGATAAGTGATAAGCTGTTACACTGTTTCAAGCAACATCTGCCCTAAATAACATAACTTATTTTCATTATTAATTCTATTGTACTACAACCAGAAGCTTATTTCAAATCTATGGATGTCACAGATACATGATTTAAATGATTCTACTTAATTTTAATTAAGTGGATCTTATTACATTGACACAGGCAAGACATATTATCTAATTAAAAATTTTGGATACTGAAAAACTTTCTTTAATGCAGTCACATTAACATGAGAAAAGAAAACACTAGCTTTATACTTATATTAGATGTGTCAGTGTTTAAATGCCAACAATTAGTTGAAAATAATTCCCTCAAGCAAAGGCGTAAACACTACGTCAAAAAACAAAAAAACAAAAAAACGAAAAAACAAAAAAAAAACAAACGCCTAAACAGAAATGGTATGTGACATTCCTCAGTTATGTTAAGAATTTTGAACTCATTTCAATAGTTCATACCGGACCACAGGTGAATAGATCATGGTCTGTTCTGAAAAGGGGGAATGTGATAATATGTCCATTTGCTTGCTATCATTTTTATTTAAAAATAAAGAATTATGATCTGCTACAAACCCAAAGGTCAAATTTGAGGAGATTAAATCAGTATTTCAAATTGCTTAAAATAACGTAGGAACTGCATCACTTAAAGTATGGCTGTGACTTCATTTTTTTTTTTTTTTTTTTCGGACAAGTAAGTATTCTAGGAATTATGTATTACTTCACCTCTACCCATTTCCCCACACCTCCATACATATTAATATATGTTTGACATGAAAGTTTTGAAGATACTCTTATTTCATGCATTGCTCTTTGATATTTTTAGTCTATCTATTAGATTTTAAAACATTTGTTGGGACCTGCTAAATTGATTTCATGACTCACTAATGGTTTGTGACCCACAGTTTGAAAATCACTGAGCAACAGGACAAAAAAAATTAAAATGTAAAAAATAAACCCTGGGACTAGTGAAAGAAGAAGTTGTGTTTTTATTATCATTCCTCTTTGGGTCACACGTGGGGCCATTTGGAGAACTTAGGAGACATAGTGGAGCAGGGCAAATTGGTGATAAAAAACGGGAATTGTGCATGAAATAAAACCCACGGTCACTTGGAAACTGTTAGTGTCTCTATCACTACTTACAACACAATAGAACAGCTTAGGCTAGTTCATGTTTTTTTTTTTTTGAGACGGAGTCTGGCTCTGTCGCCCAGGCTGGAGTGCAGTGACGCAATCTCAGCTCCGCCTCCCGGGTTTACGCCATTCTCCTGCCTCAGCCTCCCAAGTAGCTGGGACTACAGGCGCCCGCCATCTCGCCCGGCTAATTTTTTGTATTTTTTAGTAGAGACGGGGTTTCACCGTGTTAGCCAGGATGGTCTCGATCTCCTGACCTTGTGATCCAGCCGTCTCGGCCTCCCAAAGTGCTGGGATTACAGGCTTGAGCCACCACGCCCGGCCTAGTTCATGTTTTACAACCTCAAGAGTGTTCTTTCAAAGGTTTGCATGGTATCTGCAAAGTCATAACTGCAGTGTCATGTTGCCACTCTTTGCCAGGATTTTCAGGATTTAACAGGGATCATTTCAGGTAGCAGCAGATATTCTTTTCCTTCTTTCCTTTCCCTTTTTGTACGCCAGATTGTTTGTATAAACTTACGGGTCAATTGATAACTATATTAAAAAACAGAATGAATATTCTATGATTTTACTTTGAAAAGGCTCCAGCGTGAACATAATGTTTTATAAAAATCTGCTCTGAGATGCCCTGCATAAAAGATGATTTGCTTCCAGAAACAATTCTAGGAATACGTAAAGTTTGTTTAGGCGAAGTAACAAAAGCACTAGAATGCATACTTCAGGAAGAGTATTTTTCCAGTTGCCCTCACATATCTTTGCTTTTTCTTTGCAAAGTACAGAGATTAAGGCAGACTAGAAGAAGGAATTTCTAGACTATTTTAGAAGATTAAAGTAAATGATTTATGACACTTAAAAACACACTACCGTAGAACAAGATACCAGAGATCTGTATTCGATTCCTGATATTGCCATTTAAATTATCTCTGTGACTTTAGGCAGATGCATCTGTTAACATGTACAAAATACTTAGCATGGTGACTCCAACAATCAGTAGAAACTTAATAGATAAATAACCTTTGAAAATTCTGGACCTGAAGATCTCAACATTCTTAAAGTGATATCATATAAAATGTTTAACTGAGTCAGTCAACTAATAATTTATTATATTCAATAAAGAAAACACATACAGCTTTTCAAAAAGCATAAGCTTTTAAATTGTGTTTAGTGGAATAAAGTAAGTTTCATTTGTTCATAATGACCCCTTTTGATGTTCACCCAAACAGCTCTTGCTTAGTTGCGTGAGCAAGTTGGGCTGAAACAAAAACTTTAATCCAATTTGACAGAAGACTGATTCTTATTGAGGGAACAAAACATAAAGCCAGACTTTCTTATCAAACCTAATAGCCGTATCACAATCAGAAAGACACATTGCAATAAGAAACAATCTCTTAAAATGCTCTATTATCCATTATTTTACATAATTTTGAAGCTAAAGGGATTTGCATATTCAAACTGTAATCAGCTTCGATAAATAGTCAAATGAGAGATCAGAGCAAGAACATTAGAGTACACATTTCAATTCCTGATGGAGAGTCAATAATTCAAGGAACTGAACAGATTTCCTTTGTGTACCAATCTTAGGAAAAACTTTCTGAAAAATTGGGGTGCAATTCCATTTTATGGAAAAACAGAGATACCGTTTTTCCAACATGCTGCTTGCATATATGCATCATCAATATGTTATTGTCACAATATATATATATTTTTTTGAGACAGGGTCACACTTTGTCACCCAGGCTGGAGTGCAGTGGTACAACCATGGCTCACTGCAAGCTGCAATTCCTCCTGTAATCCTCCTGCTTCAGCCTTCCAAGTAGCTGGGATTACAGTGTGTGCCAACACGCCTGGCTAAATTTTTCAATCTATTTTTTGTAGAGATGGAGGTCTTGCTATGTTGCCCAGGGTGGTCTCAAACTCCGAGGCTCAAGCAATCCTTCCGTCTTGGCCTCTCAAAGTGTTGAGATTACAGGCATGAGCCACCATGCTTGGCCAACAATTCTTTTAAACATACTTATGGTGTTAACTGAATGAGAACTGCAGGACGTGGTTGCTTTACGTGGTGAGGGCAAACCTTCCAAACCAAAATAAAATGTAATTTAATCAGTGAAAATTAAGATATCATTTGGAATAAAATACATCTGCCATTCATTCATGAAGCAAGCAAGCTAATTACATGCAGTGACCCCAATCAGACCAGCTGTGCTTTTCAGTTTGAGAAACAACTCTGATAGGCTGTGTACCACCATTGCTACATGCACAGACTTTCAAACACGACTTTGCTGAAGGTATCACAGAAAATGAGGTGATTTTCTATTTGCAACAACTTATTGTTATTTGATTTCCTAGTGTATTGTTTTCTAAAAGTACAAAAATTATTTTCGGATAATTTCTAACGGCATAAATGGTTTTGCAGAGTTTTGAAAGCCAGTGTAACTTTTAGCAGCAGTTTCTTATGTACTGATAATCAACTATTAATAAATTTCATTTAAATAAAGTATGCCAAGTGAATTGCATAAAAGAGATAAAAAAGATTTCAATTTTCTACTACAAGATTAATTTCCCAACTCTTTAGAGTAGACACTTCATTTCTTTTTGACATGATTCAAATGATCAGGATGGCAAATTTCTGGTCATTCTTCATCAAGATAATTATAGGGTAGCTAAAGCAGCATTCAAAATAGACAAATAGGCACAAGGCTTCGTTGGTGATCTTCATATTGTCATCAAATCACTGAGCTTTCTGTGCTACTGTCGCCCAGCAATGCCTGACCACTTTTTTTTTTTTTTTTTTGACACAGAGTTTTGCTCTTGTTGCCTGGGATAGAGTGCAATGGCGTGATCTTGGCTCACTGCAACCACCACCTCCCCAGTTCAAGCGATTCTCCTGTCTCAGCCTCACAAGTATGTGGGATTACAGGCACATGCCACCATAGCAGGCTAATTTTTCTAGTTTTAGTAGAGACGGGGTTTCATCATATTGGTCAGGCTGGTCTTGAACTCCTGACCTCAGGTGATCCGCCCACCTCAGCCTCCCAAAGACTACTTTTGACAGAAGCGTTTTTATGATGCCTAATGGACATCACTACCCAAGAGCATCCCAGATCTCCGAGAGCAATCACCTCTTCTCTACCTTGTACCATAAAAGCTACACTTTTTTGTAAATGCTTACACTTTGCAAGGTCTTTCTCCCACTCTGCCTCTCATCTTCAGATCCCACAAGGTCCAGTGTTGGGAGCTAGAACATGAGCTTTAGTCAGGTAAACCTGTGTTTGAATTGTAATGCAGCCATTGAATTGCAGTAGATTTTAATAAATTTGAATAGTCGCTTCGTTGATGTGATAACTTTTATTCATCATTAAAGCAGGGTAATAATTCCTTTTTCATTGAGTTGTTTCATGATTTAATAAGATAATGTATAAATCACCTGGTATCTAGTCATCCTCTTCCTGTCTTTCCTTTATGCCCACATCAGTATTACTATAAAGTAGGATGGAGATGCGTTGCTTGCAATACGTGAAAAGTCTTCCATTGTAGGAATCTCACCTATTTCCTTGTTAATTTTTCTATACAGAATCCAGATGTTGAATTAAAAATATACTTTGCTAAAATAAGGTTGCCTCTTTACAGCGACAGAGAAATTATGGCCAAGACCTTTATAAAACCACGGGATTGCTTTAAAATATATTTAATAGATTTTACTTCTACTTAATTTGTGTGTGAAGTTGTTTTCATTGGCATAGAATGGAGAAGTCCAATGCCTACAGTAGACGCGCAGAGATTAATAGCTCCTTACTCCCCTCCCTACTTTGTTACGACACAGCAGTAAATGAAATTGCTACAAGGGCTAAGATAATACTTTAGGTGAATTCAGTGAGAACCTGATGAAATCTAAAAGATAGAATGATTTTTTAAAAACATTTAATCCTCTTCTAAAGCCCACCTCTTTATTCCAAACCTACTGTGCATAATTATTCATAGCTTGATGTTTGAGATCCACTGCCAAGAAAAATGTTCTGAGATAGAGTACACTGAAAACAGAATTAATAGCGGAGTAGAGTGATAGTAAAATAAAGCAAGCAATCCTCCACTGACACTGGAGGAAAGGAACAGGATGATGTGGTTTAAGAAAAAAGGCAACAATGAAAAGTGGTTTATAATGACAATATTCAGAGAATACCAGTAACTCTTATTTGAATAGACCTAAAATTGCAGCTCCTTAGGGAAGCTGATCACTTGCTGTACCTGTTATTTTAGTGATGATGTTTTCCCTTTTGCCCACCCCCCAAATCTCAAATGCTAGAGATCTGCAATTTGAGGCAGAGAAAGCCTGTAGTTGGAACCATACAACAAAAGAAACACCAAATGTTTTAGGAGGCAGCTTTTATTTATTTGGTTGCTTTTCTTTCCATCTATTTATTTTAGAGTTAAGGGCATAAGATTACCTTTTAGATTTGATCCTACCAAAGAGACCATTGGCTTAGACAGTCCTGTGCCACTGAACATGCAACTGATTAAAAATAGTGATTTAATGGTTCTGTTACAGAACTTTTTTATTTGGTGATGTCTTCTCCAACGGCACTAATGTATCTGACTCCAAATCTCTACCTCCACTAATACTTTCTGGTGGTTGCTGTCCTACTAAGTTACTATTTTGACCCAGTGATTAGTGTCTGTAGTCGCTGTCTGGCTCCAGACTCTTTTGCAATGTGAAATATTTCTGCTGAACTTGTTCCAAATGGCTATGAGTAAGCAAAGACACGAAATGGATGCCCTTTCTGATCTTGAGCTTTCATGAGGGAATACCACATATTCCCAGGTAATTGGAGACAGAGTTGCATTTGAGTAATATCAGATGGAAGGCAACTCAGAACCCTTTCATGTGCTTGTCTAGGCTCTAAATCTTTTTGCTATTTTTCCTTTTTATTTAAAGTGTTAACTAGTTTTTGTTTATAATTAGCTATGAATGTGCATTCCAGTTGCTTTTAAGTGCAGCCAGTATGGGATATTTTTTAGACACATGCAGTGCCTTTCCTCTGAGTCATTTAAAGTTGTCATTTAACTGAAGATACATTGCTTTAGTTTTGAGATTTTTGACACTCTTTTCCTTTTGATGATGAACTAAAAGTCAGGTAAATTTAAGTAGTTCATATATGTCACAGTGTGTGACTTTCAGAATATCTTTCCTTAGACAGCAAGAGAAATAGCTAAGTCCCAATGCATCTTCCTCCTCTATGCTGCGCATGTTCTTAGGACAATAAAACAATGCTGTGGAACACTCCTAGGAAGAAGAAAGAGAGCATCTGAGGCATAAAATGACAACTTGACCTTTGCAATAATTCACAGCTACCTTTTATTTAACACTGAGGGTTATTTCAACTTTGTACGTAAAATATATATCATCGTGCCTCTAGAAGTACAGGTGTATATAAACATATGGGGGCTAGTTATTAAAAACTCAAGGACATATACATAATAGAAAGTGACACATACTTTAAACATTTTATATATGTGGCTTCTGGCCAAACCTAAAATATAGGAAAGCAGTGCGCTATTATCACCCAGCCTGATGTAGGTATTGAAGTGGTCCTCAGTGAATTTTCTCTCCAAATCTTCGTTTTAAAGCCAAAGTAGAAAAGATATGGGAAAATATAATATGCATCCATGAGCTAGACAGTACAGTAGACAGTATAGTCTAAAGGAGCTGGAACAATTTTCCTTCTAGAAAATTGCTGACTCGAACTAAATTTTTATATCAAATCATACCCAAATCTATATATTACTCTACCTACAGGATAAGCAAATCTCTCCTGGACTTTCACTAATGTAGCATAGAAATAAAGACATGCCTTGGGCCAATTCCTTTCCTTTTTCTTTGCTAAGAGACAACTACCCTATTGAAGAATATAAATGAAGCGTACACTTACTAACACCAGGCTGAACTTAAATAAAAATCCTTCAGATAAAATGAAAACTTCATTGAGCCTTTAACTAAAAATATGCAAATACACGCATTAGGGCTGAGCTTTCCATATTGAAAGCAATATCAATTAATTCCAATTTAGGGATTCAAACTATCGAAACACAAAACTGCTGGAAATAAAAATCAGAAAGCCAAAAAAACTTCTGGTGTGTTTCTTTTCTTCCTAATCTTACTTGCCAAAACAATGCTTAAAGCCTAGGGCATTCCAATCCTACAGACAAAAACCACATAATTTAACATTACAATATTTCAGCCAAGATTTGAATGTCTAGCTTTGTTAGGGACTCATATGCAGGTAATATTACAAAGTTTTTTCCTTTAAGAAAATGGTAGATCAAGAGAGAGACAAATAACCATACATGTAGATGTTACAGAGATGTTTAAATGGGAATGTTAATATGGAATGATGTTGATATTACTATTCTCATTCTTTACATATAATAACCCAAGATAATAAACTCTATAAGAAAAGGTTTATAATTACTCCCACTTAAAATCAGGAAATTAGCGATTAAAAAACTTAAGATTCCAGAAACATTAAATAAAGGAGACAGGATTCAAACTCATGGAGTCTGACTCCAAAGTCTTAACACTGGCAAATTAACTATGAGTACAGTTAAGTGAAACATCCATTTGCCTATCGAGAGAGAAGTCAATAAGGAAAAGACAAAGGCCATGCATGGGAGTTGGGACCAAAATGATTAACAAGTTAGTCAGGTAGAAAAAGGACCAGAGACCGGAGAGGGTAAACAATGAACAGTGGGAAAAAAGACACAGAAGCAAAGTTGCACCATAGTTCGAGACGTCAAGAAGAAAGATAAAGGAGACAAAACTGGAAATACAAAGGAAAAGAGCTGGCAAAAATGCCGTGCAGAGGCAGATCCAGCCTCTCATGGTGTGATTATACAACAGACAAAGCAAAGGAGATTGAATTGTGTTCATTTGATTTGATTTTTGCCTAGAACATATTTTTTTCTTTTAAAAATTATTATTTTAGATTTGGGGGGTATATATATGCAGATTTGCTACATGAATATATCACATAATGCTGAGGTTTGGGCTTCTACTGAATCTATCACCCAAATAATAAACATAGTATTCAATAGGTAGTTTTTTGACCCTTCCTTCTTCTTCCTCTTCCTGCCTTTGGAGATTCCAGGTCTATTGTTTCCATCTTTATGTCCATGTGCACCCATTATTTGGTTCCCACTTAAAAGTGAGAATCTGTAGCATTTAATTTTCAGTTTCCATGTTAATACACTGAGGATAATAGCCTTCAGCTGCATCCATGTTGCTGTAAAGGACACAATGTTATTCTTTTTTATGACTGAGTAGTATTCCATATATATATATGGTAGTATATATAACATAGTAGTATTCCATATATAAAGAAAAATATGTATTTCTGTTATCTGTTATGATGCTGTTGATGGACACAGGTTGATTCCATGACTTTGTCACTGAGAATAGTGCTGTCAAACATATGAATGCAGGTGTCTTTTCTACACAGTGATTTCTTCTCTTTTGGGTAGACACCAAGTAACAGGGTTGATTTCTGGGTCAAAAGGTAGTTCTCCTTTCAGTTATTTGAGGAATCCCCATATTGTTTTTTGTAGAGGTTGTACTAATTTACATATCAACAGTATATAACTATTCCCTTTTCCACACATCCATGTCTACCTCTGCTGTTTTTGGCTAGCTAATAGCTGCCATTCTAACTGTTGAAAGATGGTATTCCATTGTGATTTTAATTTGCATTTCACTGATGACTAAGAATGTTCAGCAGTTTTTCATGTATTTGTTGACTACTTATATGTCTTCTTTGAGAAATGTCTGTTTATATCCTTTGCCAACTTTTTAATGGGATTAGCTTCTTCTTGTTGAGTTGTTTGAGTTCCTTCTGGATTCCTGACACTAATTCTTTTTCAGGAGCATAATTTGCAAGTATTTTCTCCCACTCTGTAGGTTGTCTGTTTACTCTGTCGATTATCTCTTCTGCTGTGCAGAAGAGTTTTCATTTAATTAAGTCCCATTTATCTATTTTTCATTCTGTTGCATTTGCTTTTGAGGTCTTTGTCATAAATTCTTTGCCTAGGCCAATGTCCAGAAGAATTGTTCCTAGGTTTTCTTTGAGCATTCTTACAGTTTCAGGTCTTACATTTAAGTCTTTAGTCCATCTTGAGTAAATTTTTGTATATGGTGAGAGATTGGGGTCCAGTTTCATTGTTTTACAAATGATTATCCAATTGTCCTAGCACCATTTATTGCATACAGTGTCCTTTACCCACTATTTATTTCTGTCAGCTTTAAGATTGGTTGGTTTTACACATGTGGTTTTGCTTCTTGGTGCTCTATTCTGTTCTACTGATCTATTGCGTCTAATTTTGTACCAGTACCATGCAGTTTGGGTTACTATAGTCTTATAGTACAATTTGAAGCCACAAAACGTGATGTCTGCTTTTTTTTTTCTTTTTATTTAAGATTACTTTGGTTATTCAGGCTCAGTTTTGGTACCATATGAATTTTAGGATTGTTTTTTCTAATTCTGTGAAAAATTATGTTGGTAATTTGATAGGAATTGCACTTCTGCAATTTTGAAGATTGCTTCGAACAGTATTTTTTTTTTTTTTTTTTGAGATGGAGTCTCTGTCACCCAGGCTGGAGTGCAGTGGCACGATCTTGGTTCACTGCAACTTCTGCCTTGTGGGTTCAGGCAATTCTCCTGCCTCAGGCTCCCGAGTAGCTGAGATTACAGGCAGCCACCACCACACCTGGTTAATTTTTGTATTTTTAGTAGAGATGAGGTTTCACCAGGTTGGTCAGGCTGGTCTCAAACTCCTGACCTCAGGTGATCTGCCCACCTCAGCCTCCCAAAGTGCTGGGATTACAAGCCTGGACAGTATTTTAATGATGTTGATTCTTCTGATCCATGAGCTCAGAATGTTTTTTCATTTGTTTGTGCCATCTACACAATTTCTTTCATCAGTGTTTTATAGTTCTCCTTGCAGAGATCTTTCACTTCCTGAGTTAAATATTCATAGGTATTTTACTTTTGTGTATGGCGATTGTAAGTGGGACTAAGTTATTGATTTGGTCTTAGTTTGAATGTTAATGGTGTACAGAAATGATACTTATTTTTATACATTTATTTTGTATCATGAAATTTTGCTGTAGTCATTTATTAGGTCTAGGTATCTTTTGGAGGGATCTTTAGGGTTTTCTAGGTTTAGAAGATCATGTCATCAGTGAGCAGAGATAATTTGACTTCTTTTCTAATTTGAATGCCTTTCATTTCTTTTTCTTGCTTGATTGCTTTGGCTATGACTTCCAGCACTATGTTGATTAGGAGTGGTGAGAGTAGGCATCCTTGTCTTGCTCCAGTTCTCAGGGAAAATGCTTTCATCTTTTCCCCATTCTGTATGATGTTGGCTGGGAGTCTGTTATATATGGCTCCTATTTTGAGATATGTTCCTTCAATGTCTACTTTGTTGAGGGTTTTTATCATGAAGCAATGTTGGATTTTACTGAATGCCTTTTCTGCATCTATTAAGATGATTGGCCAGGTGCAGTGGCTCATGCCTGTAATCCCAACACTTTGGGAGACCCAGGCAGGCAGATCACCTGAGGTCAGGAGTTCGAGACCAGCCTGGAAAACATGGAGAAATCCCGTATCTACTAAAAATACAAAAATTAGCCGGGCATGGTAGCACGTTCCTGTAATCCCAGCTACTCAGAAGGCTGAGGCAGGAGAATCTCTTGAACCTGTGAAGTGGAGGCTGCAGTGAGCTGAGACCTAACCACTGCACTCCAGCCTGGGCAACAGAGTGAGACATGTCAAAAAAAGAAAAAAGATGATCATATGGTTTTTAAAATCTCTTTGCGTGGTAAATTATTTATTGAAACACATATGTTAAACCATCCTTGCATTCCTAAAATAGAACCCACTTGATGATGATGTATAATATTATCTTTTTGATGTGCTGTTGGATTTGGTTTGCTAGTATTTTCTTGAGAATTTCTGCATCTATGTTCATCAGAGATATTCCTCTGTGTGTGTGTGTGTGTGTGTGTGT
>NW_012117377.1:2186730-2207689 GCF_000951035.1 Colobus angolensis palliatus | reverse complement strand
TCAATTTTGGAGAATGTTTCATGTACAGATGATAAAAAATATATGTTCTGTTGATATGAAGTAGTATATTCTATAAATAAATGTCTTTCCATTTGGTCTAGAGTCCAGTTTAAGCCCAGAGTTCCTTTGTTGATTTTCTGCCTTTATAATCTGACTAATGTTGCCAATGGGATATTGAAGTGTCCCTGAATTACTCTATTGCTGTCTATCTCTTGTCTTAGGTCTAGTAGTATGTTTTTTTTAAATGAATCTGGGTGCTCTGCTACTGGGTGCATATATATTTTAGATAATGAAATCCTGTTGAACTGATGAATTGTGTTAAATTTAAACTAGTAGAAAAATATTTCCACTTTTTTTCCTTGGTTAATCTAGCTAGTGGTCTATCTATTTTGTTTATCATTTCAAAGAACCAACTTTTTGTTTTGTTGATCCTTTATCAACTTAATTGAAGTGGAACTTAATTGAAGTTCCACTTCTGGACTTAACTGAAACGAACCAAACTTACACTCCTGCTGTAACTAACTAGAAAAATGGATATAATATATGAAACTGTTTTCATACACTGAAAAATAAGCAGCATAGAAATCTGATCTCCATGATGCCCTTCATTCTTTGTAGATTTCTGTCTAAAGGCAATTTTTAAATCATAGATGCTAAAAAGGAGAACCCAAATAAGCCAATCAGTTTTGCTGAGTTGAGGAAATACAGATAGAAGTCTAGGTAGGCTGACATGACTAAAAGATGAGGAACAGAGTTCCAGAGAAGAAATACTTTTCAGAAAAGAAGGGTCAAAAATCTGCATTAAGCTTTCTAAATTTTAGCTGGGTATTAAATGGCACATTTATACAGTAAAATTATACAAGTACAAGCAAAGAACCATCAAGAAAATATAAGCTGAACAATTCCCAAAGCTTTTACAGGGCCAAAAGATGTTCGATGTCTAAAGAGCCAGAGTGGAGAGCTGTCACTGATCACATGAGACAGAATGGTCTTGGAGAACTCAGTGGGGGAGATAAATTATTAGTAGGCCTGAATTATCACTGGCATGAAGGATGCCCCAGACTAGCCTAAGCAAAGCTTAAAAACAAGCCTTAAAGGGATCAACTGAGTCACATGTTGTTTAAATTATCTGCCTAAACAAAGCCAAATACTCTAAAGAAATGCACAAAACCTAGACACCCAACAATATAATGTGCATAGTGTCTAGCACTTAATAAAAATATTATTAGACCTACCAAGTGTCTAGCACTTAATAAAAAAATTACTAGACCAACCAAGTATCAGGAAAGTGCAATCACATTCTTTAAGTCAATAGACAGAGACCCAGGAATGACAGAAGATGAACCAGCAAATAAGGATATTAATACTAATGGAGTTTTTTGTAACCACCCTCAAATATTAAAGAAAAACGTGAACATAATGAGAAGAAAATGGAAGATATTAACAAAAAAGAACTCAGTGGAACTTGTAAAGTGAAAAATATAGTATCTGAAATAAAACGCCCACTGAATGGAAATCACATAAGATTAGACACTGTAGAAGAAAATAACAATAAACTTGAAGATGTAAAATTTGGATCTATTCCAACTGAAGCACATAAAGGAAAAGACTGAAAGGACAGCAGAATCTTGATGACCTTGTGACAGCAGTAAACATTCTAGCTGTATGTGTCATTGTAGTCCCAGAACAAAACGAGAGATGGAGACAGAAAAATCACTGAAGGAATAAGGGTCAAAAGTTTTCCCAATTTGATACACACCATAAACTCCTAAAACCAAGAGCTCAGTTAACCTCAAGAGAGAGAAAAACACAGCCGGGTGTGGTGGCTCATGCCTGTAATTCCAGCACTTTGGAAGGTCGAGGTGGGTGGATCACCTGAGGTCAGGAGTTCAAGACCAGCCTGGCCAACATGGTGAAACCCTGTCTCTACTAAAAATACAAAAAACAGCTGGGTGTGGTGGTGGGCACTTGTGATCCCAGTTACTTGGGAGGCTGAGGCAGGAGAATCACTTGTACTTGGGAGGCGGAGGTTGCAGTGAGCCAAGATCATGCCATTGCACTCCAGCCTGGGCAACAAAGGTGAAATCCTGTCTTAAAAAAAAAAAAAGAAAAGAAAAGAAAAAAGAGAGAAAAACACATATACCAATGCATATCACAATAAAAATCCTATAAAATCCTATAAACCAGCAATAGAGGTAAAATTTAAAAACCAGAGTTTAGGAGAGTGGCGAGACACATTTTATAACAAGCAACAAAAATATAAATTACCAACGACTTTGTGGTAGGCAGAATAATGGCCCTCTAAAAATGTCCATGTCCCAATCCCCAGTTGTGAATATGTTATATTACATGGGAATATAATATAATAAATTTAGGAGGAATTAATTTATTAATCCCAGCTGTAAACATATTATATGACATGGGAATATAATATAATAAATTCAGGGGGAATTAAAATTGCATATGGAATTAAGGTTGCTAATCAGCTGACCTTAAAATGAGAAGCTCATCTTGTAGTATACCTCGTTGGCCCAATGCAATCACTGGGTCCTTGCAAGTCAAAAAGAAAGGTAGGAGCATTAGCATCAGAGCGATACATCACAAGGAAACAAGGAAACCTCAACCAGCTATGGCTAGGTTGGAAGACAGCTGGAAGCCATAAACCAAGGAATGTGGGCAGCTTCTAGAATCTAAAAAAAGGCAAAGAAATGTATGCTCTAGATACTCCAAAAGGAACACAGCACTGCTAATATAATTTTTGTCCATTTTGAGTTTCTGACCTGAAGAATTACAAGATAATAAATTCGTATTGTTTTAAGCTATGAAGTTTGTGGTAACTTGTTACAGCACTAATGGAAAACGAATATAGATTCCTTGTCAGAAACTATTCAAACACAAGACAAAAGAACAATATCTTAACCGCAGAAAGAAAAAAAACCTGTTAACTGAGAATTCTACATTCAGTAAGAATCTCTCTCAAAAATGGGAAATAAATGATTTCAAGAAAGCAATGACTAAATAAAATTTTCCACCTGCACATCTACATAATGAGAAATGTTAAGGAAGTTATTCAGGCAGAATAAAAATGATACCTAATGAAAAGCTGGATCTCTGCAAATGAGTGAAATAAACTAGAAATGCTAATCATGAGGATGAATATAAAACACAATTTTGTCATTTAAAAAATTTTTTAAGATGATGACTTAAATGCAAGTAGGAGCAATATATTGTTTTGGTTGTATCGTAGGTAGACATAAAATATATGACAATAACAGCACAAATAACAGAAGGGAGAATGAAAGTATACTGTTGGAGAGTTCTTACATCACCTGTGAGGTTGTATAATACTATTTGAAGATAGACTGTGATAAATTAAAGGGGCACAACACTAGAGTGACCACTGAAAATATTAAACAAAGATGCATAGCATATAAGCCAAAGGTGGAAATAAGATGAGATACAGTCGACCTTCAATATCCCTGGAAGACTAGTTCATCTATGGTATCCCACAGATACCAAAATCCATGGATGCTAAAGTCCCTTACATAAAATGATATAGTATTTGCATATAATCTACACACATCCTCACATATACTTTAAATTATCTCTGTAATAATGTAAATGTTATGTAATATAAATACTATGTAAACAGTTGTTATGCTGTATTGTTTGGAGAAGAATGACAAGAAAATAAGTCTATACACATTCTACAGGTACAAACATCCTTTTTTTTGTTGAAGTTTTTTGATCTGCAGTTGACTGAATCCACAGATGCAGAACCCACAGATATGAAGGGCTCATTATATTAAAAAATACTAATCACTAAGAAAAAGGGGAAAGAAAAAAAAGAAGGAAAACAATAGATGAAACAAATAGTAAACAAATATAAAGATCAAAAGTTAAACTCAACCCTATCATTACTATATTAAATGTAAATGTTCTAAATGCCCCCAATTAAAAGCCAGAGATTGGCTGGATCAGAAAAATAAGACTCAACTTTATGCTCTCTAGAAAAAGAAATTTACTTAAAATATAAATGCACAATTAGGTTAAAAGTAAAAGGATAAAATGGTATATTATGTAAACGCTAGCCATAATAAAGCTGAAGTAGCTGTATTAAAAATAGACAAATTAGACCTCAGAACAAGATATGTTATCAGGAAAAAAGGAGAAACAATACATAATGATAAAGAGATCAATTCATAAAGAAGATATAACAATTCTAACTATGTTTGTATCCAAAAACAGAACTTCAAAATACATAATGCAAAAACTAACAAAAATAAAATGAAAGACAGACAAAATTCCCAACTGATAAAACAGAAAAAATAGACAATCAAAAGTTGTAACTAGAGATTACAGCCTTCTTTTTTATTTTTTAATTTTTTTATTTTTTTTTGTTATTATACTTTAAGTTCTAGGGTACATGTGCATAACGTGCAGGTTTGTTACATATGTATACTTGTGCCATGTTGGTGTGCTGCACCCATCAACTCGTCAGCACCCATCAATTCGTCATTTATATCAGGTATAACTCCGAGATTACAGCCTTCTTACTAACTGATAAATAAATTAGAAAATCAGTAAAGACATATTAAACAACAATATCAAAGCAATAGAGATATTTATACAAAACCCCGAAAACCTGACAGGTCACCGTTATAGCTGGGGAATGAACTGGAGGGAATGGAGGCTGGAGACAGACATATCAATTGAGAAACTGTTATGATAATGTGGATAGAAAGTAGAAGGACATGTGAGAGATAATCTAGAGTTAAGAATGCCTTTGAAGTTTCATGCTGGGAAACGGATGGGAATAGGAAAGTTCCAAAAGGTAAATATTTCGTTTGATGATTATAGCAACAAATATTCCTAAATGCATTGCTTTGTTAATAAAAACGCTTCCATGAATTTTATGAGATCCATCAAGTATGCCTTCTAACCATCTTCTGTGTTGCAGCTATAACATCTTATTGCAGGTATACCTGCTTTTATTTTGCTTTGCTTTGCTTTACTGAGTTTTGTAGATAATTTTTGTTTGATTTTTATTTTGTTTGTTTTTTTACAAACTGAAGATCTGTGGCAACCGTGGTCGAACGACTATTGGCACCATTTTTACAACATCACGTGCTTACTTTGTGTCATATCACTTTGGCAATTCTCACCGTATTTCAAACTTTCCCATTATTATTTTGTCTGTTATGTTGATCTGTGATCAGTGATCTTTGACGTATTTATGAAAATTGTTTTGGGGCACCACAAACTACACCCACATAAGATGGCAAACAATCAATAAACACTGTGTGTGTTCTCACTTCTTCACCAAAAGGCTGTTTATCATCTCTTTTCCTCTTCTCAGCCTCCGTATTCCCTGAGATACAACAGTGTTGAAATTAGGCCAATTAATAACCCTACAATATTGAAATTAGGCCAATTAATAACCATGCAATAATTAATAACCCTACAATTAATAACCCTACAGGCCTCTAAGTGTTCAGGTGAAAAATAAAGAGTTATATATGTGTCACTTTAAATCAAAAGTCAGAAATAATTAAGCTTAGTGAGTTAGGCACGTCCAAAGTGGAGAGAGAATGAAAACTAGTTATCTTGCTTGAGACAGACAAGTTGTTAATACAAAGGAAAAGCTATTGAGGGAAGTTTAAAGTGCTACTTCAGTAAAGAAATGAATGACAAGAAAGCAAAAGCAACATTACTGCTGATGGAAACATTTTTAGTGGTCCGATTAGATTATACCAGTCACAACATTCTCTTAAGCCAGTGCCTTGTCCAGAGCAAGGCCCTAGTTCTCTTCAATTGTATGAAGACTAAGAGAGGTGAGGAAGCTATAGAAGAAAAGCTTGAAGCCAATAGAGGTCAGTTCATGAAGTTTAGAGAAAAAAGCCGTCTCCATCACATAAAAGTGCAAGGTGAAGTACCAAGTGCTGAGGGAGAAGCTGTGGCAAGTTATCCAGAAGATCTAGGTAAGATAATTGAAGAAGGTGGCTACACTACAACAGATTTGCAGTGTACGTAAAACAAGAAGCAGATGCCATCCAGGAGTTTCACAGCTAGAGAGAAGTCAATGCCTGCTTCAAAACTTCAAAGGACAGGCTGAATTTCTTCGTAGGGGCTAATGCAGCTAGTGACTTTCAGTAGAAGTGAGTGCTGATTGATCATTTCAAAAATCCTGGAGCCTATAAGAATTATGCTAAATCTACTCTGCCTGTGCTCTATAAATGGAAGAACAAAGCCTGGATGACAGCACATCTGTTTACAGCATGGTTTATTGAGTGTTTTAGGCCCACTGCTGAGACCTACTACTCAGAAAAAAGATTCTTTTCAAAATATTACAGCTCATTGACCATGAACCTGGGCACCCAAGAGCTCTGATGGAGATGTTTTTAATACAAGAAGATTCATTTTGTTTTCATGCCTGCTAATGCAACTTCTATTTAGATCAAGGGGTGATTCTAACTTTGAAGTCTTACTATTTAAGAAATATATTTGATAAGGCTATAGCTAAGGCTATAGCTGTCGCAGGTAGTGATTGATTCCTCTGGTGGATCCAAGCAAAATCAATTGAAAACCATCTAAAAGGATTCATCATTCTGGATGCCATTAAGAACATTCTTGACTTATGAGAAAAGTTTAAAATATCAACATTAACAGAAGTTTGGAAGAAGTGAATTCCAAACCTCACAGATGACTTGCAGGGGCTCAAGTCTTCAGCAGAGGCAAGAACTGCAGAAATGGTGGAAACAGCAAGAAAATTAGAATTAGAAGTGGAGCCTGCAGATGTGACCAAATTGTGGCAAATTACTCATGATAAAATTGCTCATGATAAAATTGCTCATGATAAAATTTGAACAGATGAGGAGTTGCTTCTTCTGAATGACCAAAGGAAGTCATTTCTTGAGATGGAATTTACTCGTGTTTGCTGTGAACATTGTTGAAACGACAAGAAAAGATTTAGAACATTAAATTTAGTTGATAAAGCAGCAGTGGGGTTTGGGAGGATTGATTCAAATTTTGAAAGAAGTTCTAATGTGGGTGAAATGCTATCAAATGGCATTTCACGCTACATAGAAATATTTAGTGAAAGAAGAATCAATTGATTCAGCAAACTTCATTTTTGCCTCATCTTCAGAAACGGCCACAGCTACCCCAAGATTCAGCAAACACCACTCTGCCCTGTCAGCAAGCAGCCATCGACGTGGAAGCAAGACCCTCCACCAGCAAAAAGATCCCAACTTGCTGAAGGCTAAGATGATTGTTAGCATTTTATTATTATTATTTATTTATTTATTTTGAGCTAGAGTCTCACTCTGTCACCCAGGTTGGAGTGCAGTGGCAAGATCTCGGCTCACTGCACCCTCCGCGCCTCCTGGGTTCAAGCGATTCTCCTGCTTCAGCCTCCTGAGTAGCTGGGATTACAGGCGTGCACCACCACACCGGGCTAATTTTTGTTTTTTTAGTAGAGGCGAGGTTTCACCATGTTGGTCAGGCTGCTCTCATATTCCTGACCTTGTGATTCGTCCGCCTCGGCCTCACAGAGTGCTGGGATTACAGGCATGAGTCACAGTGCCTGGCTGATTGTTAGCATTTTTAAAAATATTTTTAAATTAAGACATGCACATCATTTTTAAATGTATAATGCTACTGCACACTTAATAGAGTACAGTATAGCATAAATGTAACTGTTATATGCACTGGGAAACCCCAAAATGCATGTGACTTGCTTTATTGCTTTACTATGGTGGTCTGGAACCAAAACTGTAATATCTCCAAGGGATGCCTGTCTACAAGCTTTCAAAACCGCCTTAAAAAAATAGAAATTCTTCCTCCAAAAGTGATTTAGGTTTGGTTTTCCTTTAATATACAATACATCTCTATAGATTTTATGTCTATTTCTTATATACAAAGTATATCTAATAAATATATACAAAATATATAATGTATTCCACCTGTAAAAATATAAGCAGAAACTTTATAAAGAAAAAAATAAGAAATCATTGGAGGAAAAATACTTGCTACTACTCAATTCTTCCCTATCATATTTCAGAAATCACTAATTACTCATGCTACTCTTTCAAGCCCAAGAATTCAGGTAAAATCTAAGATTTATCCTCAAAACACAGCTCCATTAAGCCAGTATCAATCTGTCAGATTTGGCACATGAAATGAGACCATTTGCCATATGAGTTAGATGACTTTTCTCATAAGTTTTTGTTTGTTTGTTTTTTGAGATGGAGTCTCTCTCTGCTACCCAGGCTGGAGTGAAATGGCGCGATCTCGGCTCACTGCAACCTCTGCCTCCCAGGTTCAAGCAATTCTCCTACCTCAGCCTCCCAAGTAGCTGGGATTACAGGTGCCTACCACCATGCCCAGCTAATTTTTGTATTTTTAATACAGATGGGGTTTCACCATGTTGGCCAGGCTGGTCTCAGACTCCTGACCTCAGGTGATCCACCTACCATGGCTTCCCAGAATGCTGGGATTGCAGGTGTGAGCCACCACGCCCGGCTGACCTTTCTCATAAGTTAACGTGGTTTAGCAATGTTTCACTTAGATTTTATTCATGCACAACAGAGAGGGGTGATTACACCGAAGCCCTCCACTGTGTGCCACATCTCTGCCTCACAAGTGTTACTTATCTTCAGAGTAGACTCAGGACCATAGACAACCTACAACAAACACACTCAACTCTTATTTCCCTAATGATCCAAATGCCCAAGTAACATGTAGTCAGAACATGCGTCAAGCAGAAAATCAATAAATTGACAGATTTTAGACATTAACCAGAAAACATCATAATTTTAAATGGTGCAATTTAATATCTTCTGACTATTTACTTCTGAATCAACACGTTGGCATTTCTTAGGTAGCCATACAAATGGACCCTTGGGTTTTATTATACCAGAATTGCTTTAACAACATTTAACATTTTTAAAGTGCTAGTCTTGAACGCGGCTGACTTTTCTTCAAAAAAACTGGAAGATTCACGTCAGTCACTAAAGAATGTAATTGAGGTTCAGCTACAAGAACATAACCATTTGGTCAGGATTTTTCATCATGGCAGAACCTATCCAAGTACCCAGAACCTAAGGAAGTTTCGAAAGCTTAGACTTAACCATGAAAATATATGCAATTAATTTTGTATTATCTAACAAGAAGGGCAAATAAGGTATATTTAAAAAACACACTTTAGGTCAGGTGCAGTGGCTCACGACTGTAATCTCAACACTTTGGGAGGCCAGGTGGGAGTATCACTTGAGGTCAGAAGTTCAAGAACAGTTTGGCCAACATGGTGAAACCTCGTCTCTACCAAAAAAAAAAAAAAAAAAATTAGCTGGACATGGTGGCATGTGCCTGTAATCCCAGCTACTCAGGAGGCTGAGGCAGGAGAATGCTTGAACCCAGGTGGTGGAGGTTGCAGTGAGTCGAGATTCCACCACTGTATTCCAGCCTGGGCAATAGGGCAAGACTCCTTCTCCCCAAAATAAATAAATAAATAAATATACATTTTAGATATTTTATGTAGTTTAAAATATATCAGCTCTGTATTTTAAACATACATAAATTGTAATGAGTAGTCACACACTTTAACAATTTATTATACTAACGTGATTCAGTCTTTTCCAGAAGACTGAAGGTTACTATCAGGTTGTTGGTGATTATACGGTAACAGAATGGTAGTGATGAGGAAAAGTGAGACCTGTTAGGAAATGGTCAGCCTAAGGAAAAAAAGTGATGATGTGGTGCTGAGATAGGTTGATGCAATGGGATTAGAGTGGAGTGGACACATGTGAGTAAAGCCACAGGACTTAACAACGATGAGGTAAGGAAAGCAAGGATAGCAAGGGCACAGGAGAAAAGGAGGCATCAACAATAAGGCTAATACTGCTTTGGACCCAGCAGCTCAACGTTTCGGACAGTACGGTACCAAACGTTAACTGTGAAACCTCCACACATGTTTTTACTATAATCTTTTGCTTTCGAAAGCAATGTTTTAGAAAAAAGGTTGGTAAGTAGAGAAATGAGCAAATACGTTCGGGTGCATTTTTATAGTGAAATACTATGAAGTAATTTTACTAATATACAATTATTTTAAATATATTTTAATTGAAAAAAACAAGATAGACTTCTAATTTCAACAATACTATAGATATCAAAAAGCTTCAGAACAAAGAACACAAAAAAGCTGGGGTAAAGTAATATTGAATGCATGGCTGAGTTGGACAGAAAATAAGGAAAATTCTCTGAGGCCATAAAAACAAACAGGAGCAGAATTCCAAAGAGGTGTAAGCCAGCACCTCCTCGGGGCATCACTAAACCCGGCAACCTAGAACTTTAGTTTTAAGGGCCATATGGGAAAATTGTGAACAGGCCTCGAATCGTCCTACATAACCACAGAGATATCTTAAAAGAAGAAATGGAAAAGAATCACCCCACTAAATTAGGCATTAAGGAAACGCATCCACCTCACCAGTGGCTCTGGGGGGAAGGGGAAACCCTCTCACATAAGAATCCCTTTACCCCTCATGGGCAACCACATTGCATTAGGCCCCAAACGCCCAATGTGTGATCCTAACATGCAAGGCAAGGATTTCTTTTAAAATGGTTTTGGTTGGTAGTGTCTGCTGATGATTAGCCAAAACAAACATATGGAGAAACAGAAAAACAGAAAAGATCCTGAGGGAAAATTTAGATTAGAAACAAAGCAACAAAAATTGGACCCAAGTAGAGTTGTCAATGCAATAAGGGAATAGAGAAATCAGAGGCCTCCAGGTGGTGAAAGGAATTTACTTTGAACCCAGAATTTTATAATTAGCAAATCTATCGCTAAAAAACAGGCTTGATATAAAGATACGTTCACACAGACAAAATCAGAATTTACAATCCGGAGTTCACACCCAAGCAACTTTTCAAGGGTGGACTTGAGAAAGAAGAAAAATAATCTTAGAAGGCAGCATAATGTGAAGGAATCACGAGCAAAGACAATGGTATTGGTTACATTTAAACAAAAAATGAAGACATAAAATAATAATTCTGTATTTTAGGGGTAACAGACAATATAAAATGAAACTAAAACAATGGAAAGGAATGGCATTTAAATGGTAAGATCAGCATTAAAACATGCTAAGAATTTGTTTAGAGGGAAGTAAAAACAGCAACTTTAGACTTTGTTAAATAATTGTGTTAACAGAAAAATATTGCTTGTTCTCACTTATATGTGAAATCTCAACTAAAAACAAAACCAAAAACTTGCATACCTAGAAACAAAGAGTAGAAATGGCAGGAGGTTGAGGGAAGTGGGGAGATGGAGGTGAAAGGGTATAAAATTGCAGCTATGTAGCGTAAATATGCCCAGAGATCTATTCAGCAGTATGCAGGGTGCGCACACATGCACACACGGTACCTATGTGAAATGATAAAATATGTTAATTTGCTTGACGAATCACTTTACTCCGTGTGTGTATACATATAAACATTGTGTTGTATACTTTATGCAATAAAAAGAACTATATCAGTATATCAGAGGTAGGCACTAAAACAATAAAGATATAGAATATCACTTGAAAGTAGTAGGGGGGAAAATGAAATGATACAAAACCTCCAATCAATTTGTGTTAATTTGTTTACAAAGATGGCCAAAATATTTATTTCGACTCCTCTAATTATGCCCCTTTGTGAAATGACATTCCTACTCTTTCTGTCCATATTACACTGAAGGAACAACACAGTACAAAATGACCAGAAAAAAGGAAGAAAAAAGAAACTAGGAAGCAAATACATACATACATACATAAAACCGTCATTATTTGCAGTGATATCTCTAGAAAAAAAATTTTTTTAAATCTCAAATTGTTAAATTAATAAGAGGGTTTAACAAGTTTGTAAGATGTAAGCTATTTGAATTTTACATATCTTCAAAATAGAGTAAATGCAGTTCACAAAATATAAACCAAAATGAGGTCTTTAGGAATATTTCTACAAAAACATATGGAAATCTTAAAGAAATTTTAAACTTTTTAGGCAGATATTAAAGGAAACATAAATAAATGCTAGTCTGTACCATGTTCATAGATAGGTACAAAATCGCAGCTATGTAGTATAAATATGACCAGAGATCTATTCAGCAGTATGCAGGGTGTGCGTGCGTGCACACACGGTACCTGTGTTAAATGATAAAATATGTTAATTTGCTTGACGAATCATTTTACTCCGTGTGTGTATAGATCAGTTCTACTCAGTCTGATCTGTAGCCTATGTAATTGTGTCAGAATCCTAATAGATTTTTTTTGGTGGAACTTAACAACTTAATTATTAAATTATATAGCAGAATAAATTACCAAGAGAAGCATAAATCTAAAGAAGGTGGGAATCTAGCCTTTTCACATTTCAAGACTTATTAGAAGTCTGCAGTAAATAGGATAGTAACAGGTTTTGTTATAAGGATAAATAATGGAAATAGGCTAATGCAATAGTACAGAGAAAACCCAAGAAAGCCTCATACATATATGGAAAGTTCCTACATGATAGAAATGGTACAGCATATTACAGAGAAAATGGCTTATTCCTTACATGGCACTAAACAACTAAGACAGCATTATCCATATGACATAAAATTAAATGTGATTCCTAATGCAGATCATAGATAAAAATGAATTTCAAATAGACAGAAGGATTAAATGTGAAAGCAAAACTATAAAATTTTCTTGGGAAAATAAAGAACATTATCTTTACAAACTTACAGAAGGAAAGGATTTCCTTTTTTTTGTTTTTTTTTTTTTGGAGATGGAGTCTCGCTCTGTCACCCAGGCTAGAGTGTAGTGGCATGACCTCCGCTCACTGCAAACTCTGCCTCCTGGGTTCACGCCATTCTCCTGCCTCAGCCTCCCAAGTAGCCGGGACTACAGGTGCCCGCCACCATGCTCAGCTTATTTTTTGTATTTTTAGTAGAGACGGGGTTTCACTGTGTTAGCGAGGATGGTCTTGATCTCCTGACCTCGTGATTCACCCACCTCAGCTTCCCAAAGTGCTGGGATTACAGGCGTGAGCCACCGCGCCTGAACGGATTTCTTAAATAAGGCAAAAATTATGCACCATCAAGAAAAATGCTGATAGATATCACTGCATAGAAATAAAGAACTTTTTAAAATCAATAGTCAGTAAAAGAAAAATGAAAAGACAAGCTCCAAAGTGGGAGCAGGGCTTGGGAAAATCTATCTGACCACATTTTAATGTCCTAAATATATAAAGATGTCCTAATAACTTAATAAGTAAAAGACAAGTTATTAAAAAACAGCCAAAAGACTCACAAAGGCATTACAGAGAAAAGGAAACAACTATAAATGTGTAAAAACAAATGATTTCTCAAAAATCATCAAGAAAATGCAGATGAAAACCTCAATGAAATACCATTTTAAGGAGTCAATTGTGTCAAAAACAACTAAAAAAAATAAAATCAAAGAACTCAGTGCTGGTAAAGATTTAACACAATTGGAACTCTGCTGATAGAAGTGCAGATGAGAAGTAATCATTTTTAAAACACTTTGGCTTTACCTCCGAGGCTAAAGATTCACATGTTCCCTGCCTCAGCAGACCTCCTAGGTTTGCAACACAAAAAGGGAGTATGGGTGTGGATCAGGAATTGTGAACACAAATGACCTGATATAAATGATGAATTGATGGGTGCTGGCGAGTTGATGGGTGCAGCACACCAACATTGCACAAGTATACATATGTAACAAACCTGCATGTTATGCACATGTACCCCAGAACTTAAAGTATAATAAAAAAATAAATAAATAAATAAATAAATAAATAAAAAAAGAAGTTTCCATAATGAATAAAAAAGAGATAGAGGGCCAGGCTTGGTGGCTCATGCCTGTAATCCCAGCACTTTGGGAGGTCGAGGTGGGCAGATCATCTGAGGTGGGGAGTTCGAGACCAGCCTGACCAACAATGGAGAAATCCCCTCTCTACTAAAAATACAAAATTAGCCAGGTGTGGTGGCACATGCCTGTAATCCCAGCTACTTGGGAGGCTGAGGTGGGAGAATCGCTTTAAACCGGGAGGCAGAGGTTGCGGTGAGCCGAGATCGCACCATTGTACTCTAGCCTGGGCAACAAGAGCGAAACTCCGTCTCAAAGAAAAAAAAAAGGGGATAGACTAGGATAGATGATCTGTGCTATTATAGTCCTACAATAGAGTTAAAATTAATGAGATAGAACCACATGCAAAAACATGAAAGAATTTCAAAAATCATGTTCAGTGGAGAAAAAACTAAGTTGCAGCAGATTATGCTTATATTTCCAGTCACACAAAGTTCCTAAAATTATAAACAATACATTGGTTATGATTTACATTTCTGGCAGAACTATAAAGAATAAACACTGGAATGATAAACAGAAAATTCAGGCTAGTGGTCGTCTCTGAAGGGGACACAGGTATAATACTGGGGAAAGATAAACGGAAGAGCTGACTGACAGATACGGATCATATTCTATTTTGTGAGCTGGGTGTATATGGCTATTGGGATAAATCTTTATATCTTATTTAGGTTATAAGATATACATACACATCTATAATACAAGCTTGTTTTTGTTATATAAATTAGCATGCTTCCAGCTGAGGTTTTACAAGGTAACACTCTGTCTTATTGTTTCAGCTCTTACACTGTGAAAAGTGTCCTTGTCACCATCTACTTTGTGCCACATTTTCCACATCTTTGTGGGATTTTTGGTAATTTCATGGTTTTAAATGGCCCCCAAGCAGAGTGCTCAATTGCTATCTAGTGTTTCTGTGTGCAAGATGGCTGTGATGTACCCTATGGAGAAATACATGTGTTAAGTAAAGTTCATTAAGGCACGAGTAACAGTGTTGCTAGCCAAGAGTTCAACATTAATGAATGAACAATATATATTAGATAAGCTGTCCTTAAACATAAACACACATAAGACAAAGTGATGAGTGAATCAGTTGACAAGAATATGACCACAGGCTTGAAGGCACCTAACCTTGTATTTCCCCATAGGAGCAATGGTTCCGTATTCACTAAATCAGTGTTCACAGTGACTCTATAAAACCTGACTACAGAAAATGAGGAAAATTGTCTGTCTCATATAAACAGTGTAAGAATAATAAAATGTTAGATTTTTGTGTTCAACATAAAATGAATATAGTACAAGATTTTACGTTATAAGTATGTGTGTATCTAAAACATATACACATGCATATATGTTATCTCTATATTATAGAAAATATAAAAGAAATATAAAATATTTCATAATGGAAATGGAAAGACAAAAGGCAGAAAGACATATGGAGCATGTAACCACTAGTAAAAACTAAATACAAATGTGTGTGTATGTATGTATGTGTGTGTATATATACACACATATATGTATATACACACATATATACATATATACACATATATACATACATACACATATATACATATACAGCAACACTGCTACTCATGCATGCCACACACATATATATCTACACACACATACATATGTATGTGTATATATACCACTATGAGTATATATACACATACATATGTATGTGTGTGTAGATATATATATGTGTGCACATATATGTATGTGCATATATATATACTTATAGTGCTATATATACACATACATATGTGTGTGTATGTGTATATATATGCACATACATGCTTATCCATGCAAATTATCTCTGGAAGGCTAGAAATGAAATATAACATTGGTTAAAATAGAGGACAGTAATAGTGAGAAGACTTACATTCCATTATGGTCCTGTATTTCATAACAGATACAAGCACTATTTAAATATTCCCATCACTCATTCATAGAGAAATGAAGAATGAGGCCCAGCTTTCTGTCTTAGACAATCACATGGGTGGTAGCACTATTTCCAGTGTTAGAGAACACAAGCGGGGCAGAAGAACTGAGACGCTTGTGTTGAATTGACAGTCATTCCTTCATTCATTCATCGGTGAAGTAAATCTTTATTGGGAGTCTGTGATGTACAAGGTGCTGAAGACACAGCATGGAACACATTATGGAGATATTTAGTGTGAGGTGCCGGTGGGAGCATCCGAGTGGAAATATGCAGGAGGCGGTGGTGAGGGACTCCCATATGGAATCGATTCCCCGTCACTCCTCAGAGGCTCTTTGATCAAGTCTCATCTACGGTTGTATAATGAATGATTGTGGCTGCTGGAAATCTAACCCTCAGAAAGAACTGGTGATATAAACTATTTTTCTTTCTAGAAGAATCACTTCAAATTCATGCTTCTCAAATGTTAAGAGTGGCAGGAAAGGTAACTTTAAAATGGAATCATCATTTGTCACCACAATAGGGGAAAGTGCTTTGTCCATCTGGTTCATGGTGTCTGCACGAATGTTTCACTAATACAAAAGTGTAATCATTTGGCAGTCCGGTTATTAGTGACTTTTGAGTTTAATTGATTATCTTACATGGGATTTCGTCTGTATTTATGGTTTCTAACACCTAACACCACAAAACTACCCTATCTGGGTCTCTTACTATATTACAATGATTTTTAAATTAAAATACTGCTCCAGCCTCCTTTAAAAGATCTTGATTCCAGCATGACTTTGCCATCTATTGTATTTCAGTCAAGTAATGAGCCTTCTGAGAATTTGTTTCCTCGTCATAAAATGAGGATAATAATGGCTGCTCAGACTGACCTAAAGGGTCACGAAACTAAAATTGCATGGAGTATAAATGGCTTTGCTTCATTCTTCAGCACAGCAGAAACAGTATTAAGGCTTAATAATTGTTATCCTATGACGTTTTTTTTCTCCCCACCCACACACCAGAAATTTACTGAATCCTCCACTTTCCCCTAAAGCACAATTACCCACACAAAGTGGCAGAGGCAGGGGAGTCTCCCAGGCTTGTTCCTGCAGCCTGGGCCAGCATGACCAGCATGGGGACACCTGAGCCATGAGGCAGGAGGCAGGCTGGGGGGCACAGGGGACACAGGGGTGGGGGACAAGGTAGTACAAGGGCAGAGGCTCTGGCTGGAAGTTCTGAACCCCCAGTATAAAGGGAAGGGAGAAAAAGAGTGGGTGATGTGTAGAGCTGGCAGGACCCCAAGAGCTTCACAGGCAGGTGCGGGAGTACACACAGAATGAAAAGACGGTAAAACCAGCCCTTAGGATGCAGCCTCTGTCCTGGGTGTCAGGGAACACTTGCACACGCACGCACACGAGACAAGAAGCTCCTGCTGAAAGGGGCAGGAGCCAGAGACCTGCCCTCATTCAAGCTTAAAACTGGGAGGGGCTAAGCCAGGGCTCAGACCAAGTCCCGCGATTTACCAGCAGGCAAGTGTTTTGGTTTTTCTCCAAAAGGGAAATTTAAAACTCTACAGAAAATCACACCAAAATTTAAAAATCTACAACACATCACACCAAATTCATAATGGTAAAAGTGGTTTGCTTAAAAGACAATCATGCTTCTTTTTCAACATTAAATGATCAATGAAGGAAGATTACACCAAAAAATCAAACATACCTGTTTTCATTACTGGAAAAAGTGTTTTTATCATATTTTCAGAAAAAGACAGAAGTACAACATGAAACATGCTCCCCCTGCTTAGAGAGTACTGCTCCATATTCCTTTCTGAGAAAGATACTCACTTCTACTAGGCTTTTCAGTCTTTGGCACAGTTAACAGCCACTGCTTTCACCATCGCTTTGTTCTCAAGTATAGCATTACCAATACTAGAGACTGTATATTTAAGAGCTGGGGTTTCAACATTCTTTTAATTATAAGCATGTGATTACAGATTTATGCATTTTCATTGTGGTTCTGTTCCCCTAGTTCAGCCACAATTTACTATGCTTAAAGAAGAAATGTTTGGGAAAAGGCGGGGGTAGAAGTATGAAGAGCAAGGTCAGTGAAAAATCCTATTAGCTATTTTTGATTTATAAAATCACGGTAGGGACTTTATGTAATAGCATGGAGAGAACCCCCGACTCCTTTGTAAAAAAATTGCCATTTGTCCAAAAAACAGTTGAGCTTAAGTTTTAAGATATACACTTATCAAAATGTACCATATGATTAAAAAGGCACTGAAGGCCAACAAAGGAGAACCAGGCTTGTATTTGTCTCCCAGAGACTTCAACAGGAGCAGATCCATACATAAAGGTCATCCATTCCATCTAAGGTTCTTTATAGTTCAGCGATAACATGGTTTTTGTGTGTATACTTTGTCGAAAATACAAACTAGATTCAAAAATAAAGAGAGAGAAAACAGGAAGGAGTGTGCTGAGTTCTGAGAGATATATGAGGAAAACGTGAGTCCCCCGTGATCACATTTATTTCATCTTTCTATATCCCACATTTTCTGCTATTAAAAAAATAGAAACTTTGACACCAAACTGCAAATAAATGCTGAATGACCATCTGGAGATTAAGAATTAGTTGTCTTCATCTCACATGCACAAAAACAAAACCATCACATATGTTGGTTTTGCAACAGAAAAATCCTATGTCACATATGGTTTCTTGTCACATATGTGACAGAAAATAGAGATAAGCTGTTACAGTAACTCTGATTAAGGAGTTCAGTCCAACACGTATGCATCAGTTATAGTTGTCCCGCAGTAAGATCTGTGCACTCTAGTTCTTCGCTTCTATGCTAAAAGCTCAGAAAATCAGTGTCTGCTCATGCCAATCCAAGAAATACGTTCTGTCCACTGACCTCCACCTTCATATCCACAAGCCTAGATGTTGTTCAGTCCTTATTTACTCAGTGCATTTGAACATGTGCTACTATGAGTATTTGCATTTGCTCTTTTCTGAAACTCTTCCCAATTCTGGCTTCCGTAACAAAAGAATCTGTCAATTTTCTTCCTATTACCTCACTACTAACCTGGGTTTCCTCTGTCCATCCTAAAAATGCTATTCTCCTCCAGAATACTATCCCTGGATCTATTTTTTCCTATCCTCCTAGGTGACCACATCCATGCAAGAATAACCTTGCTGAAGATGCCCAGTCCTCAATCTCAGATCTCTACGCCAAGTCCAGCTCATATACCCAACTGTCCACTGGGGATGCCCACTTGCATGTTTACATATGGGTAACCATGCCAACCATTCAAATCTTTCCCTCCATGCGTGTTCTCTATCTCAGTGATTAGCACCCCCACTCACCCAGATACTCAAACCTAAAATCTAGACACCTACCCATCATCTCCTTGTCCGTTTGGTTCTATTTTTTTATTATCCCTCACAGCTATTCTGTCTTCAGCACCATCACTGCTACTGTCTCTTCAGCACCATCACCACCTCCTTAGTACAAGGCCTTCTCATTTCTTTACCAGTGTACCATAACGATCTTAAAAGTGGTCTCCTGCTTCCAAGTCTGATCTGCCCCCACTGATCCCTTGATCAATGGGAAACTGTTGCTCCCCAAGAGCAACTTCTGCTCCCCAAGACTTCTGGATGAAGCCTAAGTCCCTCAGCCAGGAATATATGTTCAGCCTCATCACACTCTACTCCCTCCCACAATGCAACTATCAACTTGCTTGTGTCCATTTCTTTGTGTTGTGTTTTTTTCCTTCTGTAGTTTATACTCTCTCACCCCCCAATCATTCCTCTAATAATCAAGTATTACAGTCACTAAAAAGACTTGTTCTCTCTACAGGTGTATATTTAGCACCCCTCTTATAGTTTCACGCTTTGTAAGATAGAGTACATCTAAGTGTTGTGGAAGGAATCAAGCCCAGAAGGAAAACGTACAACTGCAGTTGAGAGAGAAAGGGGAGGTAACTCTAGGAGTGGATTCCTGGATAAAAATAGGAGTATCAGGTCCAGAGCATGTGGGTAAAGGATCTGCCTTTAATGAGAGCTGGGTTTTCCTTCTCTTGTAGTGAAAGATGCACAGAAAATACAGATTCAGATGCTGTTGGTTTGCAGATGTGATGGTGGGTAGGTGTGGGAGCTTCTGTATAATCATGTAACTGTTTCTCATTGAGGTTATCATTAGAGACATAGGTAAATGGAACAGGAAGATTGAGAAGATTTGGGAAGGGATGATATAAACGAATCTCAGAAATAGAGAAAGCTCAATTTGCAATCTAGTAATATTGTCGAGAAAAATATGAGTTCTGTCAGTGGGTTCATGAATTTAAAGTGACAACTAGTCAGTGTCCTTGTAAGGACCTTCCTACAAACAAAAATGATCAGCTGCTCAATACTGTGGTGCAAATATGGAGAAGGCAAAGAGATGAGCTTAACGAGGGTTGCTGGACCTATGCTTGTGAGCAAGACAGTGTACCCTGTACTGCGCATTGTTCTGGGTATGGGGTTACAGCAAGAAGCAAAGCAAAATTGCCTTCTTAATGAAGCTTATACTATCGAGGGACAACTAAATGATGTAGTTGCAGACAGTGATAAGTGTTATGAAGAACATAAAGCCGGGTGGTGGTCAGAACAATTTTTGAGTGAGTATATTCTCAGTTCTCCTAAGGAGGGTACAAATCCAGCACCTTTACAAACAATGAATGCCTTACAACAGTAGGGCTACATTCTCTAAATATGCCTCTTTTAGGGCAGAGGTGAGAGATGTTCCCAGTGAGGAGGTGTTTAAACATAGACCATGAAATCTTGGCTTCAGTAGAACTAGGAAGATATAGATGGAAAACTGAACGGGTTGCAGGGCTAGATGAATTCCGTAAGACTCTTAGAGTGTGGGATCACTGACCACACAACAGCTGAATTACAGGGATAAGAGATGTTTCTGTTATACAGAGGCAGCTAATGCAATAAAGACATTTGGGCAGTATTGGGCATAGCTTCTTGAATTGCTCAAGAGATTTTAGATTTTGAGGATGAGGCACATTAAAAAAGACTCTGCTTGTATATGGATCACGAGGTCAGGAGATCGAGACCATCCTGGCTAACACGGTGAAACCCTGTCTCTACTAAA
>NW_012117377.1:2108323-2185530 GCF_000951035.1 Colobus angolensis palliatus | reverse complement strand
TTTTATTCTTTCACATTGTTAACACACTTGATCTACACACATTTGATGTACAGAGGTTGTTTTCAAAAACTTTTCTGTTGTTGTTTATGTTGTTGTTATCACCTGTCTTCCAGGGAATGCAGAATGTAAGGTCCATTAAGACACATACATTTTCTCATTCACTGCTGTAAATCATACCCAGTAGAATAGCTGGGCATATTGAAAGCATTAAAATAAGTTTTAAATGAACAAAAAAGAGCAGATGCAGAGAAGAAATAAAAAGGCAACTGAAAGTGGTGGAAGGGGTGCCATGAAGACTCATCTTGTTTAACTTAACAGCAAAAAGGTGAAGCATTTCCTGCTTCTAAGAACACAGTATATAGGTTAGTATCCTTACAACATTGTTTTCATTTAACATGGAGTAGTATAAAAAAGAGTTAATATCTGAGTTTCATAATAAGGAGGTTAAAAGATCTTCCTGGCTGGGCATGGTTGCCCACGCCTGTAATCCCAGCACTCTGGGAGGCCGAGGTGGGTGGATCACAAGGTCAGGAGTTCAAGAACAGCCTGGCCAACATAGTGAAACCCCGTCTCTATTAAAAATACAAAAAATTAGCCGAGCATGGTGGCAGGTGCCTGTAATTGCAGCTACTCGGGAGGCTGAGGCAGGAGAATCACTTGAACCTGGGAGGTGGAGGTTGCAGTGAGCTGAGATCGTACCATCACACACCAGTCTAGTGACAGTACGAGACTCCATCTCAAAAAAAAAAAAAAAAATCTGAAAGGTTGTTAAAATCCGAAGAGATACTTACTTATACATTTAGTATGACTGGGCAATCCCATCCTTCCTACCAGGGAACCACTAGACAAATCCTAAACACCTCTAACTGTTTTTCAAATCATTATAAATGACTACCAGAGATATGATATCTGGCTGACAGTCTGTGTTTTGAAAGCACATGTGTTGCAAAATATAATTTCACTATTCAGTATGGAAAACACCAGTCTCAATGCCTGGTCTATAAAGTGTGGATTCAAAATATTATATAATAAATCACATATAATGTGACAGGAATAAGAGTGACACTTGTTGACATTTTGTATGTGAAATCCAGTGAATTGCTTGATTGCTTTTTTGAATAAATGCTAGGATTAAGGATTCCTTTCTTCTTATACGACAAAAATGAATATTCTATGCTTTTACCTATATTATTTCCTGTTACATTTTTAAAAAATGTGCTACATATTCTTGACTCCACAAACCCACTAGATGGAAAAAGCACGATTCACTTTTATTCACTACTAAGAGTGGAATGAGTTTACAAAATGTTCACTAATATTTACTACAGGACTAACGATTTCCGTCAAAGGATCCTTTAAGAATCAATGAGCAGATTTTCCACTCTAAGTTATGAAGGCCTCGGAATTTGAAAATGACATTCACCTTGATTTATGAGTTTCACCAGAGTTCTGTTTCAATCTTCACAATTATCTTAAACGATTAAATAGTATTTTCCCATCTTAAAAAAAGCTGTGCCTAACATTTAATCAAATGGTAGTATGACTAATTCATTGTAAGTCATCATTAATGACACTTGAACAGCCTATAACAAAATAAAGTATGGAGCCAATCTTCAGAGTTTTCTTGGCCTCAGTCTCAAGCTATGTCAGCCTCTAGGAGAATTCCTGAAACAGAAAGAACTTTCCCAGAGCGTGGCATGATACAAATCTGATCTTCAGAGGAGATGGAACATTCCAAAGTTGAAATATTTTGAGTAGTAAATGCTTTGATATAATTATAAGTTTCAGTGATTTCAAACATCAAGTTTTAATAGATGTTTTCCTCTTAAATTTTTTTTGTTCCTTTATTGTCTTCTAAAATTTTCCATCCCTGCCTATCTCCTAGAAATGCAGGAAGAGTCCATGAGATAATATTTATAACGTTTTTAAGCTCCCTGGAAGAAAAGTGTGAATATCCAGAGGTATTGGTGTATCCCATTAAAAAACTGCAAATAATGCTCTGAAGATCTGAACAACATCAATATAGTCTGTTCTCTGGATACAATGTTTTGACAAGCCAAATAAATACCAGGTTGAAATGAGGTCATCAGCACAATTAAAACGTAAAATAATACCATCTAATTTTCTATCACAAAAAGCATAGAATTGTTAATGTCTTACAAAGATGAGTTATTTTAACTAATATCTCGTGTATTTACTGTCATGCAAGCAAACATTAATAATGAACATTATCCACAAAATAGCATGTTTATCAAATTGCTAGCCTCTTACAACTCTGTGACTCATAATTCAACTTAATCTGTTTTTCTGTAATGTCAAAATAAGCCTTTTTAAAGCAATATGTATTTTTCAAACAATGCCTTTTACCTTTTTTTTTTTTTTTTTTTCTTTGCTGAAAGGGGAGAAAAACATAACACATCTCTTTGGAATTTACCTTGAATAATAAATTGTTCCATGTTTTCTTTAAAAGGCTGCATGTGCTCTTTTGAGGAGACCTGGTATACTTTCCCCGCTTCAACTTCACAGGCTGAAATTAGACAGAACATTATTTAGAGTGTCACACTGTTAGTGGAGCATTAAGGCAATTTTGAAAACATCTTAGCTAATGTTAGAAAATTCTGTTAACTCCCCTAATCAGCATATGTTCTGCACACATTTTGGAAACATCCAAATACGGACATGAGAAGCCGATGATCAAGGCTTCCTTTTAGAGGGCTGTAAAAAGAAATTGTGCAGAATTTATCATCTCAGTTTGATTATCCCCAAACCAATCAGCTGGGCATGTTATATAACCCCTAAATCTCAGTCTCTTCATCTGTAAAATGGGCATGATAGCAGAGCCTGCCTCACAGTGCAGTTATAAGGATCACATCTGTTGAGAGACGTAAAGTGTTAGAATAATGCCTGGCACAGAGTAAAGCAATATGTAACTCTTTTCTATCATCATCATCATTATTATCAACTGACTGATAATAAAAATTTATTCCTAAAGACCAAATTTCTGAAAAATAAAAAATAATAACATGGGTGGTAACGTTAGTATAGCATCCAATAGTTTTAGAGCATCTATTACATGTCAGATGCATTTTATCCATTATTTAACATAATCCTTAGACTTAAGCCCATAAAGCAGACATTATTACTTCCTTTTACAACTGAGAAAGTTAAGGCTCGAATAAGGCACTAATTTGCTCAAGGGCCCACAGATAACAAGCAGCACATTCATAACTGAAAGCCGGATCTAACAGCAAAGTTTACCCTCTTTTCATGCCTGTGGAATCATGAATGTCTTAGGTAGTCTACAGATTCCATCTGGATTAATATCAAGAAGTACCTCTAAGAAGATTTCTGAAGAAATGTGTGCCATTATGGTGATAGCAAGAAACCAGAGCCAGTTAGGAAGTAATGCAACAATGAAAAGTACATATTGAAACACAAAACCTTGGATAGAACACATCTCATGAAAAAAACCACAAACAAAAGCAAAACCTCTCACTACAGTTCTAAGGCAAGGCTGCCGTTTCTCCCAGGAGACTCTGTCATTGCACTTCTAATGTATTTTCTTTCTTTTATAAAGCTACAGTTTCCTCTTTTTTCCCTCCAGGTCATTAGTTTAAGCCTGGGAATCTAGAAAGGCTGTATTATTAGTGCACATTCTTCCCAGCAAATGTGGATGACTTTGGGCTTAGTAAAATCTAAGACCAGTGTAGGTAGATCCAGGGTTCTCTCCGCCCATCTGCTTCTTATCCCTCACCTGTGCCCAGGTAACCTCTTGCAGGTTGGATGCTGGAGAATTTCTAACCCATATCCATAGCCCATGTATTTCATAGCTCCAGACTCAACACATGAAACTTTCACCCGAACAGAATTCCTCATGGACTTCTCTAAACCTGCCACCTCCCTTATTCTCCCTTCATTGGTGGCGCCACCATCTGACCTAAGTAACTTAAGCCAAAACAGGAGACTCATTCTCAACTCCTTCTCTTTATTCCAACATCCTGTTGTTTCTACCTCCATTCTTCAGTTGACCCCATCCTCTCCATTCCTGTTCTATTCTGGTACAAATGCCCCCATTGTTCCTACTGAGGCTACTGTGAAATCCTCTTACCCCTGGCTTCCCATCTCCAGTCTTCCGCAGATCCATGCTCCTCCTCATAGCCTTAAACGCATCCAGAAGAGACCCAATCTAAAACTGTCCGTGACCTCCGCCCTCTCAGCTACACTCTGAATACAGGAAGAATTGCAAAGCCTACACCATGACTTGTAGCACTCACTGCAATGTCAACTTTCCAACCGTCTTTCAAACCATCCATCTCCCTCTAGTCCTGCTATCTTCCGCAGACTCAATGCAAATGTTAATCTCCAGCGCTAACTGCCCCTGAAAAGCATTCCCTGACCTCCCCACAGGACCTGCTTTTCTCCATTCCCTGCCACCTGTCTCCAAGCGGGATGAGGTGTCCCTCTTTGGTGATTCCAGGGCATCTTGTGTATACAGAGTTAAGGCTGTCATTTACTGAGTACTTTTTACGTGCCAGGGATAGTATTAAGCATGTTACCCTTACTGTTCCATTCAATCCTCATAAAACCCTTTGAAGTAGATGATTAACATGGTTACTTTACATCAGAGAAAAATGAACTACAAAGAGATTGCCCACATTTCTATAGTTCGCAAGCTGAGGAGGTGGGATTCAGTATCACCTACCACACTATATTAAAGTTATTTGTAACTGTGTGTCTTCTGCCCCACTGGACTGAGCTACTTGAAAGGAAATCCATCTTATTTCCATTTGTGCCTGACTTAGGCAATAAATTGCTGTTGGATGGGTTAGTTGCTGTATAAATAGTTACTTACGTGGAAATAACATTCTAGATGTTGAAATCTAGCAGACAGGGTTTAAAATTCCAGGTCACCCATCCACTGAATGTGCCTTATGATTTGGGGCTAATTACCTCACCTTTTTAGATCTTAGTTGCATTATATGGTAGTGAGTTTAATAAAATCTCTAACATTAGTGTGATGATTAGCCACAACGGGTGTAAAATGTCTGAAACTGACTTTGTGCTAGCTAAGTACATGCACAAAAAACAGGAGCTATTGCTGCTATTGTTTTTATAAGGACCAAGTGGAGTTCAGCCTAAGGAAGTGTAAGATAAAATACAGGAGCTGTTTTCAAAGAGCGGAAGTGTGGTCTCATGGATGACTGGGTGTTGACAGTCTCTGTGTTGATCTCAAGGAAGGAGGAAGTTGAATGAGCAGAAGTTAGAGATGTTAGCTCTGTGTAACAGGGATGGCTAGTGTTTACAGAACTCCTACAGTGACGTAACCTGCCTTCTGAGGGGGTGAGCACTTTGTCACTGGGATTATTCGGAAAGTAGCTGACTGCTTATCAGAAATGTAGAAAGCGATGGGTCAGATGACAAGACATCCGTAGTCAACTTCCTGTGGGCTGTGTCACTTACGACAGCCTCATGAAGCTGGAAATCCTGCTCTTCAACGATGTTTCCAGATGCATATTAAGGATGTATTTAAATCATGTCATAAATTTGAGAGTTTCCTAAAGCTGTGTAAGGATTCTGAATATATGGAAGACAAGTTACATCACTTAAAGGAAATGAGGCCGAGATTTAACAGCCCTTATCATTTCAGTGAATTATTTCTAGCAACGTCAGGTGACACAGTGTTCCCAAAAGTCTCTGTACAGTTTTTTTTTTTTAATTTTTATTTTTTTGAGACAAAGTCTTGCTCTGTTGTCCAGGCTGGAGTGCAGTGGCACGATCTCAGCTCACTGCAACCTCCATCTGCTGGTTCAAGCGGTTCCTGTGCCTCGGCCTCCCGAGTAGCTGGGATTACAGGCGCCTACCACCACGCCCTGTTAATTTTTGTATTTTTAGTAGAGACAGGGGTTCATCATGTTGGCCAGGCTGTTCTTGAACTCCTGACCTCAGGTGATCCACCTGCTTTGGCCTCCCAAAGTGCTGAGATTACTACCGGCCTCTGAGCAGTTTTTAATGTACACATGACACAGACATCGATCAACTATCTATTGATTCAAGGGACTGCTCTAGGCACTGATTACTGTCACAAACAGAACTGACAAAACCCCTGTCCTCAGGGAGCTTGTCTTCTACTACATTATAATCTTCAAGTAATGACTTTTCAATCCCAATGAGGAAAGTAAATAATAAGTTTTCAATCCCAAAGAGGAAAGTAAAATCCTATAGCATGGAAAAAAAAAATCTAATCTCTCACCTTGACTGATTTGCAAAACCTAAAAACCAGAGGCAAGGAAGGCTAATGTTTCCATTACTGGTCACAGTTATTTCATTTTCCATTTTTAAGTTAAAAAGTAGAAGTAATAACTGTCCTTTTCTTCATGACATCATACACATCCATGACCTCATGCACACTCATGACCTCATACACACCCATGACCTCATACCATCCATGACATCATACAGTATCTTGGGGTCTAGGATCCTGTATGGGCATGCTAACACTAGAAACCTGCAGAATCATCTACCGGGTCTGGTGACCTAAAGAAGGACTTCATTAGCTGGGGAAATAGAGAAAGATCACAGACTGCCTGTGACAAAGTCTTCTACATGGTGACAACCATCCTCTGGGCCTTCATTTTTACTCTAATATTGAAACAATAGAATATTCAACAGATAAGAAAATGCATGCTATCATAATTTTCCTTCTTATTTTAAATTAATTTTCACTTAATTTTATCGATGTCCTTGGCCCATTCATATGAACTATATTTGTACATCAATGCATGCAAAAACTATTTTTTCTATTTTTTCTATCTTTCCCCCTAACTTACGAATTTCCTGTGCACAGTGGGAAACATGTAGAATTTCAGCTGTAGAAAAACTGTAAAGTCATTTGCTGGCAGCCTCATCTCATCTACAGTCCTCCTTCTAGAAGGTCATGAAACATACCTGTTCAATGTCTGGGTGTTTTCAGTGATGTGCATTCTTATCGCTTCCAGGCAGCTTTTTCCTTACTAAGCAGCTCAAATTATTAGAATTCCCAACTGTATACTGAGTAAATCTCTCTCTACAGCGTACCCCCTGTGGAATGATATGTCTGGAAGTTGCTTTAAAATATTCTGGATATAGTCACACAAATACTTGTGCCATTACAAAGTAAAAAGATGTTTTTAAAAGTCCACCATTGGTAGTTCAGGGCTTTAATGAGTCACAGAACAAGTCTGCTTGTTTTGAGGACAGATTTCTTCTCTACTCTCATCTCCTATGAGTTAGTCTCCATTTACTCACTTTGCTGTATTACCAGTACTTGGAATAATCTCCCACAGGCAATATGCATTCAACAATTCTTCGTGGAATGAATACATAAATTCATTGTATCTTCCTGTCATAGTGAGCTTCTTGTTTATCTGCAAAATGTCTTGCTTATTCACATTTCTCCAACCCTTTCCCATGCTATTCACTCACCAAACATACTCTCACCACTTAATGACCAGTTTTGAACTTCCACTTATCCTTTCCCAGAGTCTGGTTCAACTGTCACCTCAAGATAAGAGGGTCAATCTCCCCTCAACTTTGCATCTCCCTTTTCTACAGAACATGTACGAATGATATAGTATACAATCAAAGCACTGGCTAAACAGATCTGGATCCAAGTCTAGTTCTTCTATTAGCTCTATAATCTTGGGCTAGCTACTTAAATTATCTCAGCCTCAACTAGGAGTTGAACTTAAAGTGCTAAGCTGGCTGTTAGAAAACTCTTTTAAAAATAAAAAAGCTGTTAATTATCTCATTGAATGTGTGTGTTTGTGCATCTTTGTTTCTGATTATAATTTGCATTCCTTGAAGCCAAGGGCTATCCTATTCACCTCTGTGTGTCAAGTGTCTGAAATGCAGAGGAAGTACTAAGACCCTGTATGAAAGAAAGCGCTTCAACGATGCCCATAATCAAGGCCAAGGCTTTCCTTAATAAGGATATTAAGTCTTCAGCGGTCACTGATGTAAACCACCAAAACTCACATCCAAATTTCCAAAGCTCAGTGTGATATAAAACCTGTACAGTTATTTGTTGGTAATGGTTGCTTTACTTATTCACTATATTAAGAAGGAAGAGCCTGTTGGATAAATGTAAAAATAGAATGTCACATTCTAGAGTTTCTATATTCATAACTCTCATATATTTTGTACATACACAATGCTATATATAAATATACTCAATGTGATAATATATAAGGAATATATTTAGAACATTGGACACCATTCTTCTCTTAACTGTAGCACATCGAGTTGCACAACATATCATCTTGGCTATTACTTATCATCCTCAAAATTGGTATGTGACTATGTAAATAAAAAAAAATACCAAACACTACAATCTCACAAACTTGAAGGGTCATTTAGAAACATTATTAAAAACAGAACAAAGATAGAGTTCCTGGAAAACTTGCATTACAGTCAAATCCAAATATTAAAAAACATTTGTTAGGAGACTGTTGGCATGACTGAGTAATTCCAATCATCTCGACTTTTGTTTAATCTAAAGACCTCTCTGAGCCAAAAAGATTTTATATTATGTTGAAGGGTTAGTATCAGAAAGCATGCATTAGGCTTCCAAATACAAAGAATAACCCAGGCAGAGGATAGGAAGAAAAATGTCAGACATTCCCACTGGACAACGCACTCTAATACATCCATGCCATCCACAGAGTGGCATGTTGTGGGGCAAACACCAGTTTATCACTGTCAGATTAAAGCAAGGACATGACATGCCACTCCCTGGAATGAACCATGATCATGAAGAGTCTGGCTATTTTTTTTTTTTTTTTTGAGTAGGGAATTGGAATAATTTATACAAGTCTCCAAGTTCAATCAATGTTAATCACAGCTTAGAGTTGCTGCTTTTCTGTGAGCTTCCAAAAAGTTTCATTGGCATCTACAAACCTGCCTCAGCAAGTAGGAAGGAAGTCACGTAACAGATACAAAGGAAAAGAAATAACGGTAATCAGATCAGAAAGCTTTCTTCTAAAATCCAACTGTTTTCCATGTAAGCCTGGTTTGTACACTATTCTGGGTGTAGTTTTAGGAAACAGACACCATTGTAGCCACTTAAAGCAGATCAATGTAGGCAGCAAGATGCTTGCAAAGTAGGTGTAAGTGCAGAGAGATTGGGTTCTACACTTGGCCTCCAAAAACTATAAAATCAGCCCACCAGGGGCATGCTATATATGCCACAGTCAGGACCTATGCTGTGTGGTAGGTACCACAGGCTCCACTTTTGGTTTTAGACTCAAACCTTACTTGTTAAGTCTGCACCATCAAATCAATCATTGCCCTGTGCCCCAACTCTGCCTCTCAATATTCACAGAGCTAGTGACTGGGCACTGGGAAAATAATTTAAGAACACCCAGTCTCTCCACATAGTGAAGCAAACAAACAAAAGCAAAACAAAAAACATAGAAACAGTAAAAACATTGATGTCTGGCCTTACTACCTTTCACAAATACTGCATACGTATTGACAAAAAGCAAGAGTTAAATTCAGACAGAAGGGAAGATACAGACACAATAAATATTTAGGGGGTAAAATTTGCAGAGCTTGGTAATTGAATGGAAGGTTACTGCTCCTTCATGAAGATGTAAACTTCAGAAGCAACTGGGGAGTCTTTTCAGAATGTACCTGATAGGGCTCCAACCTAAGTCATTTTGAAAAGTAATCTCTTTCCATCTCATACCAGTCAGAATGGCTTTTCTTAAAAAGTCAAAAAAAAAAAAAAAAAAAAAGGGCTGGGTGCAGTGGCTTACATCTGTAATCCCAGCACTTTGGGAGGCCAAGGTGGGTGGATCACTTGAGGTCAGGAGTTCGAGACCAGTCTGGCCAACATGGCGAAAGCCTGTATCTACTAAAAATACAAAAAATCAGATGGGCATGGTGGCGGGCGCCTGTAATCCCAGCTACTTGCGAGGCTGAGTCACAAGAATCACTTGAACACAGGAGGCAGAGGTTGCAGTGAGCCGACATTGCACCATTGCCCTCTAGCCTGGGCAACTCTATCTCCAGAAAAAAAAAAGAAAAAGGTAAAAAAAAAAAACAAAAAAAACCCCAACATATACTGGCAAGGCTGTAAAGGAAATGGAATGCTTATACATTGTTGATGAGGATGTAAATTAGTCCAGCCACTGTGGAAAGTAGCTTGAAGATTTCTTAAACAATTAACAGTTGAACTAGCATTCGACCCAGCAAACCAATTACTGAGTATATATGCCCAAAGGAAAATAAACTGTTCTACCAAAAGAACACATGCATTTGTATGTTCATTGCTGTGCCATTCACAATAGCAAAAACATGGAAGCAACCAGGGTGCCTGCCCATCAACAGTGGAATGAATAAAGAAAATATGGTACATATACACCATGGAGTACTATGCAGCCATGAAACAGAACAAAATCATGTTCTTTGCAACAACATGGATGCAGTCAGAGGCCATTATCCTAAGTGAAATAATGCAGACACAGAAAACCAAATATCACATGTTCTCACTCAAAAGTGGGAGCTAAACATTGGGTATACACGGACCTAAAGATGAGAACATTCAATGCTGGAGTCTGTTAGAGTGGGGAGAGACAGGGGGGAAAAGAGCTGAAAAACTACCTATTGGGTACTATGCTCACTACCTGAGTGAGGGGATCATTCATAACCCCAAACCTTAGCATCATACAATATATCTTTGTAACAAAACAGCACACGTACCCCCTGATTCTAAAAAAAAGTTGAAGAAAACCCCAAAATATAAAGTAAAAAAAGAAAAGTAACCTCCATGATAAGGCTCATAAAAAGGCCACATGGAGATTGTAATGTGCATTGACAAGTGCCATAGGGAGGAGAACAGAGGATTCCGAATGGATGTATAGTCTGGGTGGCTTTGAGACGGAGAAGGAGGAAGACGGGTAGCTTTCAGAGGAAAGAAAATGCATTTGGTTTTGAACTCACTAGGTTTCAGATGTCAGTGGAACATCCAGCTATAGTTTTCAGGTAGTTGCATGTATGAATTTGCAGCTCAGATAACAGAAACTCTGAATTTCGATAAAACCACTTGAGGAATGCATGTACTCAGTGAGAAGACGAGTAGGCCGAAGTTGAACAGCTGAAGAATACCAACTTTCATGAAGCAGCAGAGAAAGAGAAGGTCATGAAGAAAGAAGACTCAGAAGGAATTGTGAGGTTATCAGGAGTGAGTGGGGCTAAGGAAACTAACAGGACAGTGAGCTATGAGAAGTTAGTCAAATGCAACAACATCAAACGAGATAGGGGCTGAAACAAAACACATCCATTCAATTTGGCAAATAGTGCTAACAGTTTAGTAATGCTAGGGACAAAAGACCAACTGTCATAAAGTGAGGAAGGAATGGGAAATAATAAATCAATGAACTCAGAAGTTGACCACAGATCTGTTAACCATCTGAACTACTTAGCACCAGGATCCCAGAACAGCTGCCAGTAAAGGAGGGCACGGGAAAAATGATGAATAAATGAATAGGAATCTTCCACAGCTTCTGGAAAACTCTCAAAATGTTTTAGTCTTACCAATGGTGGATCATTAAATCCAACTGCATACTACAAAAAACATGTTATTTAAATGGACTATTTCCTCCAAAAGATGGATTTCAGAAGAATCTGATCACTAACAATTAAATATATGTAGATTGATCTCCTTATCACATAAATGTATGAAAGAGGACAGAGATAACACACACATACAAATCCCACAATACCTTACCACTGTCATAAATTCTATTTGTTCTGGGTACACTAGTTTATACTGAAAGCTAGCGAGAACCGAATGGTTTTATAAGTATACTCTTCAACAGGTGTTTCACAGGAGTAATCTTCAACAGAAGAGATTTTCAAGGTGAACACTGTTTTAAATGGAAATGAATAAAAGGATATATTCATAAATTTTAGAGTTTTGCTGCTTACATAATCATTCCTACAAGATAATTCTCAACTTGTCACCCTCCATACACAACTGGTTATGTTTTCAAACATGATGCACTTCCATGGACAGGTAGGTCCACTGTATGGGTTAAAGACAGACAAAACATACTAGCTGTGCTGTAACACACAAATAACAACAGAAGTTGCTTCCTCAAGTTTCCATGAGGGATAAATAAGTTAATATAGGTAAAACACCTAGAATGGTGCCTGGAGGTGAGAAAGGGCTATGGAAGTTTTGACCATTATTATCGTTGTTACCACTGTTACTGCTAGCAGCAAAAGCACTCAGAAAAGCAACATGCCCTAGAAACCAAGAACAAAGGCCCTGGAAGCTGGGTCTGCATCCTGGCTCTTCCCTTTACTAGTTTTGCACTTTGGCCAAGTATGTAGCCTCTCTGTGTCTCAGTTTCTTCATCTGTAACATGGGGATAATCATAGTGTCTAATTAACAGAATTGTGAAGATCAACTGATTTTATATAGGTAAATACATAAGGACACCGAACAGTGCTTCACATGCAGTAAGAGGAATAGAAGTGTTTGCGGCAATTGCTGCTACTACACTAACAGCATCATACACCATCATGGTTACCATTGCTACCGAACAGGAAACTGAGCACTTATCTAGGCATCTGGAGAAGCACTGAAGGCGATGCTTCAGGTTGTGAGTGGGAATGGCATTTGTATAAGAACAACACAGAATGTGTCACAGGTTTTTTCAAACACATTCTTTATCGGCAGTAACGAATTACTTATGACCTATTTTAGACTTAAGACACACCTCATAATTCATGATGACACATCATATGTGGATACTTTGGATGACACTGGCTGGACTAGATGATCCCTCCGGGTCCTACTGACACTGCTTGTTGTGCTCTTCAATTTATCTACATGTTCACAAAGAGGAGGAAGTCATCCTTCATCATCAGTTAGGGTCTAAGTCTTGGTCTGATATGAGCAAGTTCTCCAAGCTAGTTACTCATGGGCCAAGGAATAAAGATGTGATAAATGGTGAAAGTACGCTGTTGACAATGAACTTCCTTCACACATTTGGCCTTGGGAGACAGAAAGGGTTAACACGTATCCATCATTATAAACAAGGCCACAGTGGTCATTTAGATAATTTAAATGAGTGAACTGTATTAGTAAGGGATAGTCCAAAATGAAATTAAATGAATTCTCCATTATTTAATTGTGATATCTATACAAATAGCATCATTTGAAAGAGCATAAAATTTCACAAGATTGCACTTTGCTAGCTTTAGGAGGGGTCACTAGTGTTGATTCATTTCTCTTGACCTTGAACATATTGACCGACACCAAAGTTTCATATCAGGTGTAAGAGATGAAGTCATGAGGATTAAAGAACACACACTTATTTAATGAGTTATTTAATGTCCTTAGTCTTCTGGCATGCATATGAACATTTCTAGTTACCAGGGACTTACGACTTTTAAGGTTAGCCCTTCTATTGTTTCAGCTCCCATCTTTAGACAGATCCTCATGTAGAAATGAATTTTGTCCACCTATCGCTCCACATACTGACCTTTATCTTATCCTCTGGTATGACACAGACTTATTAACTGAAATGCGTGACTCAAGTAAGCAAAACATCTTTCTACCGTACTGGACATTGGTCAGAATCTTCCGTATTACTTCTGTTCTTACTTTTTCTACTCAAATTTTGGAAATGGACATAATCATCTTTGAGGTTATCTAGAATGCAACCATAAAAGAACTAAAGTGAGAAGATAGATAACATTAAGAAATGTTCATTGAGAGAAAAGTACAGTATGGTTTAAATATCTTAAGAGTTATAAATCTCTTCCATGTATTCTTAACTTGGAGAGCTGTAAGAGAGATGGATGGGACCACCTTAGAATAATATAAATAATATAATACTAAAGAATAAAATAAATAAACAGCATTTCAGTTATTAAGATATTGTCTCTTAGCTCCAAAACTACTTTTTTGTACTAGGGCCTGGGACACTGGTGCTGGCAGCTCGGCAAACTACCTCTATCCTTTGCCCTCTGGCTTCCCAACAGGTTTCATCAATGAAGGGAGAAGAAAGAGGCTGGAGGTGGGAGGAAGATGGTTGAAGAGATTTGTTCATCTCACGAGCGTTGCTTCCAAACACTTCTCACCTCCACAAATCCGCAGGTGTTTCTAATTCCTGGCTTGTTTCCACAATCTCAAATCCGGTATCACTGCACCCCTCAAAAGTACCAGTGCAGCCAGGAAGAACCCCTTCTCCAAGCACTCTAGTCCCAGCTGTGGAGGCTCCCATCTTTGACCTCCTCAATCCCAACTCTTAAGGGTACCCCTCCAAGCCCCTCAGGCCCCATTTGCAGCAGTAGTAACTCTCCTTAGAGGTCCAGGCCCAAGCCCCAGAGAGCACTCTATCCAAAGTTCTAGATTCTTTGATAACCCCAACCTCTTTACTGTATTGCCCTGGCCCTACGGATGGTAGCCGCTTTCCACATTTTCCTCAGCATCCTCTTTCTGCATTTAACATCCTTCAACATACATTTAACTTCACTCTCTATGTTAAATTACTTCTATTAAAATAGTAAATGTGGTTTTTGTTTCTCCAACTTCAAACAGAACTAGTAGAAGGGGTAACCAAAATTAATGGGTTATATTTCTCTAAGTACTCAACAGCTTTCTGACACTGGAAGTTATTTCTAATGTATTAATTGCTTATAAATAATATCTACTTGAATTGTTGACCATAAAATATGCCAGTTTCTCAGATTGTTTTTCCCAAATAAGTTTTATATTAATAGCACCACCATGTGCAAATATGTAAAGTCTTAAACATAGTTTGTTCTTTAAATTTCTTATGTTCTTTAATGATGCTTATTTTTGAATATGCTATTATACAATTTCTTCATAAAGTATAGGAAAGGCTGAACAATCACATATTTCACATTCATGGGGCCCAGATGACTGAATTTCATCTCAAATTCAAACATATTCCTGGGTGGTTGCCTATTTTTCTTTCCTCTTAAATACAATTATTAAAGATGTACTGTGGAGCATACATAACATGTGTGTAACATGTAAAGACTAAGTGAACATTCACCTACTACATTTCCAGTTTAAGAAGCAGAACATAGCCAATGCTTTGGAAAAATTCAGTGTGTTCCTCTCTGTCCCTGTCTCAGGCCCAGAGGTACCTACAACCTTTAACTTTGTGTTTCTCATCCCCCTGCTATCCCTAAACAAGTGAAGTTGCCCTCCCTTATCCATGGGTTTGCTTCCTGTGGCTTCAGTTACCAATGGTTAAGCACAGTCTAAAAATATTACAGCATTTTAAGAGGGAGCGAGAGAGACACCACATTTATATAACTTTTGTATACAAATAACATTTGTATACAACGTTTGTATAACTTTTATTACAGTATATTGCTATAATTCTTTTTATTAGTAGTAATTGTTATCAATCTCTTACTGAACCTAATTTATAAATTAAGTTTTATCCTGGCCTAATTATTAAGTATAATTAGTTATGTACGTATAAGAAAAACATAGTACATATAGAGTTTGGTACTATCCGTGGCTTGAGCCATTCACTGGGGGTCTTATTCCCCACGGATAAGGGGAGACTACTGTACTTGTCTATATTTTTGAACTTTAATGGAAATCACACTGTTCCTATTTTTCCTACAACTTGCTCTTACTCAAGCTTGTGTTAATAAGATTTATCCATTTTTAATGCAGGCAAATACAGTTCAATCAGTTTCAGAGTTCAACAGATGTCCTTTGAAAGAAGATACCATAATTCACTCAGCTATTATTTTGTTGAAAAATATCTGAGGGTTTTGGTGCTGCTGCTATCAATATGAATGCCATTATGTATTTCACCTGGTCACCTGTGCACTGTAGTATATATGTAGGGGCCAAGTGCTGGGTCAGAGTATAGACATCTTTGACTTTAATAAGATATTGCCATGGCCAGGTGTGGTGGTTCACGCCTGTAATCCCAGCACTTTGGGAGGCCGAGGCGGGTGGATCACTTGAGGCCAGGAGTTCAAGTACAGCCTGGCCAACACAGCAAAACCCTGTCTCTACTAAAAATACAAAAATTAGCCAGTCATGGTGGTGCACGCCTGTAATTCCAGCTACTTGGGAGGCTGAGACAAGAGAATCACTTCAACCCAGGAGGCAGAGGTTGCAGGGAGCTGAGATCGGGCCACTGCACTCCAGGCTGGGTGACAGAGCAAGACTCTGTCTCAAAAGCAAAAACAAAACAACAACAAAAAAAGATATTGCCAGATGGTTTCTCATGGGATCGAATCAATTTTCATTTCCATCACCAGTGTAAAAGTGTTCTCACCAATCTACATCTTTGCCAATATTTCACATTCTCTGACTTTTAACATTTTTGAAAAGAATAACAATCACCAGTGATACCAACCAAGATGAAATTCTCAGTATGATTTGAAAAGTTATTGACATTTACACTCTCATATTTAACATGTTGTCAGGCACTTCTGCAAATCACTGTTTATGCGGCTATCAGTGAATCTTTGTTAAGGTTCTCCTGTAGGGCAAGTTCATCAGACAGCTTTACTGAAGAGGAATTATTTTAGCTAAGTATATTCATTTTAGCTGAATCATTTAGAAGAATGAGTAGAAGTTTGCCAACTAAAAATGGAAAAAGAAATGACTCAGTTATGGAGAATGAAACATTCTCATGAAAACTGTTGTAAATGACTATAATCTCATGGTAAACTTGTACCACATATGTGTAGACCATGCATTCATGTGGTAATTTGTTTATACCAGGTCCCTGAAAGAAACAGAATCTTATGGCTTTGCATTAAACTAAGTTGGCTATTGCTCTAAAAGCAAACATTTTTGCAAAGTACACACTGTAACACAATCACAGAAAATTTGTAAAATAAAATATACCTTAACTCAAAATGACAGGGAAGTAATCATCTTTAATTAGCTGTGGTTTTCACCAGGCAGCTGGGTCAGAACAGCAGACAATCAGTAAAAAGGAGAAAATACAATTTTGTTATGCTTTTCCTAATATATATAAATGGCATCAAATCTTAGAATTCAATGACTAATGACTTGAATGACTTGAAAAATTTTCTTCTCATTAATTCTCCTTTCTGATGGCAAAGTCACCACTGAAAGTGACAGGTGAAGCCAGCTGGATTTCCTGGGTTGAGTGGAGACTTGGAGAACTTTTCTGTCTAGTTAGAGGATTGTAAACACACCAATCAACACTCTGTGTCTAGCTAAAGGATTGGAAATGCACCAATCAGCACTCTGTAAAAATGCACCAATCAGTGCTCTGTGTCTACCTAAAGGATTGTAAATGCACCAATCAGCACTCTGTAAAATGGACCAATCAGCATTCTGTAAAATGGACCAATCAGCACTATGTAAAATGGACCAATCAGCAGGACGTGGGTGGGGCCAAATAAGGGAATAAAAGCTGGCCACTGAGCCAGCAGCAGCAACCTGCTCGGGTCCCCTTCCAAGCTGTGGAAGATTTGTTCTTTTGCTCTTCACGATAAATCTTGCTGCTGCTCACTCTTTGGGTTCGCACTACCTTTATGAGCTGTCACATTCACTACGAAGGCCTGCGGCTTTACTCCTGAAGTCAGCGAGACCACGAACCCACCGGGAGGAACAAACAACTCTGGACGCGCCACTTTTAAGAGCTGTAACACTCACTGCAAAGGTCTGTGGCTTCACTCCTGAAGTCAGTGAGACCATGAACCCACTGGAAGGAAGAAGCTCCAGACACATCTGAACATCTGAAGGAACAAACTCTGGACACACCATCTTTAAGAACTGTAACGTTCACCACGAGGGTCTGCAGCTTCATTCTTGAAGTCAGCGAGACCAAGAACCCACTGGAAGGAACCAATTCCAGACACATTTTGGCAACCACAAAGGGACTATCGACTATCGCCAAGCAGTGAGTACCACTGGACCCCTTTCACTTGCTATTCTGTCCTATTTTTCCTTAGAATTCGGGGGCTAAATACTGGGCACCTGTCAGCCAGTTAAAAGCGACTAGCGTGGCCGCTGCACTACAGACACGGGTGTCAGGCTTTCTGGGAAAAGACTCTCTAGTGTTGGTTTGCCTGGAACAAGCTTCTGCCTTTCCTATACTTCTGGGCTGAGCTGAGGTTGACAGGGAGGAAAGCCATTTAGCTCCGGGATCTCGACAACAAGTTGGTTGACCCTGCGGCCATAAGTGGAACTCTCAAAGTTACGTCGCCCAAGTGAAACTCGCCCATATAGCCTATCTATCCTGACCCTTGCCTCCTGGGTCCTAATACCTGTCAGACAAACTTCCTCTTGCCTCTGTTCTCCGAGGCTAGTCCTGCTTCTAAAAACCACTCCCTGCCTCTGGTGCTTTTCTAGTTTCTCCTATAAGAATGATTTCTAGTATAAACTTCAGGACTCTGTTACCTTCTTTAGGCTCCCAGGCTCACCAATCAGAAAGACATAATTTTTGCCCAAAGCCCCATCATGGGGGTGGGGGTCACTATCTGGAATTTTAGGATCCCTCCTCAGACTAGCAGGCCTGACAAAAGCTAATCCTCATGCTAGGATATGGGGAGCCTCAGAAATGATATCCTTTCTATTCAAGTGAGGACAAAAGGCGTCACTCTTCCAATCCTGGAGATCCCTTCCCTCCCTCAGGGTATGGCCCTTCACTTCATTTTTGGGGCATAACATCTTTTAGGACAGGGGCAAAGTCCCAATACTATCAGGAGAATACTTAGGACTCTAACACATTTTCAAGAATGCATTGGTAAGGGCCACTAAATCCAATTTTTCTTGGTTCTCTTCATGGTCTGGGAGTACAGGCAAGGGTGCAGGTTTTTGAGAATGAGTTGATAAGGACCACTAAATCCGACCTTCTTCATTCCTCCCTGTGGTCTAGGAGGAAAACTAGTGTTTCTGCTGCTGTGTCAGTGAGCACAACTATTCCGATCAGCAGGATCCAGGGACTGTTGCAGATTCTTGGGCAAGAGGTGTTTCTGCTGCTGCGTTGGTGAGTGCAACTATTCTGATCAGCAGGGTCCAGGGACTGTTGCAGATTCTTGGGCAAGAGGTGTTTCTGCTGCTGCGTTGGTGAGTGCAACTATTCTGATCAGCAGGGTCCAGGGACCTTTGCAGGTTCTTGGGCAGGGGGAGAAACAAACAAACCAAAACCGTGGGCGGTTTTGTCTTTCAGATGGGAAACACAAGTATCAACAGGCTCACCCTTGAAATGCATCCTAAGCCATTGGAACCAATTTGACCAGCAAACCCTGAAAAAGAGGCGATTCATTTTTTTTTCTGCACTACGGCTTGGCCACAATACTCTCTCTGATGGGGAAAAATGACCACTTGAGGGAAGTATAAATTACAACACTATCCTGCAGTTCGACCTTTTCTGTAAGAGGGAAGGCAAATGGAGTGAAATACCTTATGTCCAAGCTTTCTTTTCATTGAAAGAGAATCCACAACTATGCAAAGTTTGCGATTTACATCCCACAGAAGGACCTCTCAGCTTACCCCCATATCCTAGCCTCCCTATAGCTCCCCTTCCTATTAATGATAAGCCTCCTCTAAACTCCCCTACCCAGAAGGAAACAAGGAAAGAAATCTCCAAGGGACCACAGAAAGCCCCGGGCTATCAGTTATGTACCCTTCAAGCTGTAGTGGGAGGGGAATTTGGCCCAAACTGGGTACATGTCCCCTTCTCCCTCTCTGATTTAAAGCAGATCAAGGCAGATGTGGGGAAGTTTTCAGATGATCCTGATAGGTACACAGATGTCCTACAGGGTCTAGAGCAAACCTTCCATCTCACTTGGAGAGATGTCATGCTATTGTTAGATCAAATCCTGGCCTTTAATGAAAAGAATGTGGCTTTAGTTGCAGCCAGAGAGTTTGGAGATACCTGGTGTCTTACTCAAGTAAATGATAGAATGACAGCCGAAGAAAGGGACAAATTCCCTACCAGTCAGCAAGCCATCCCCAGTATAGGTCCCCACTGGGACCTCGACTCAGATCATGGGGACTGGAGTTGCAAACATCTGTTGACCTGTGTTCTAGAAGGACTAAGGAGAATTAGGAAAAAGCCCATGAATTATTCAATGATGTCCAGCATAACTCAGGGAAAGAAAGAAAATCCTTCTGCCTTCCTCAAGTGGCTAAGGGAAGCCTTAAGAAAATATACTCCCCTGTCATCTGAATCACTCAAGGGTCAATCGATCCTAAAATATAAGTTTCTTACCCAATCAGCCGCAGATATCAGGAGAAAGCTCCAAAAGCAAGCCCTGGACCCTGAAAAAAATCTGGAGGCATTATTAAACCTGGCAACCTCGGTGTTCTATAATAGGTACCAAGAGGAACAGGTCAAAAGGAAAAGCAAGATCAGAGAAAGGCCACAGCCTTAGTCATGGCCCTCAGACAAACAAACTTTGGTGGTTCAGAGAGGACAGAAAATGGAGCAGGCCAATCACCCGGTAGGGTTTGTTACCAGTGTGGTTTACAAGGACACTTTAAAAAAGATTGTCCAACAAGAAGCAAACTGCCCCCTTGCCCATGTCCACTATGCCGCGGCAATCACTGGAAGGTGCACTGCCCCAGAGGACAAAGGTTCTCTGGCCAGAAGCCCCCAACCAGATGATCCAACAACAGGACTGAAGGTGCCTAGGGCAAGTGTCAGTTCATGTCATCACCCTCACTGAGCCCCGGGTACGTTTAACCATTAGGGCCAGGAAACTGACTTCCTCCTGGACACTGGCGCAGCTTTCTCAGTATTAATCTCCTGTCCTGGACGACTGTTCTCGTGATCTGTTACCATCCGAGGAATCCTGGGACAGCCTGTAACACTCACCACGAGGGTCCGTGGCTTCATTCCTGAAGTCAGTAAGACCTCCTCAGTTGTAACTGGGAGACTCTGCTACAGATAGTAAGTATGCTTATCTAATCCTACGTGCCCATGCTGCAATATGGAAAGGGAGTTCCTAACCTCTGGGGGAAACTCCATTAAATACCACAAGGAAATCATGGAGTTATTGCAAGCAGTGCAAAAACCTAAGGAGGTGGCAGTCTTACGCCGCTGAAGCCTTCAAAAAGGGGAAGGAGAGGGGAGAATAGCAGCATAAGTTGCTAGCAGAGGCAGGGAAAGACCAGCAGAAAGGAAAGAGAGAAAGAGACAGTAAGTCAGAGAGGGAGAGAGAGAAAGAGAGGAAGAGACAGACAAAGAGGGAGTCAGAAAGAGAGAGACAAAGAAGAAGCCAAAGAGAAAGAAAGAGACGGACGTAGTAAAGAAACAACAGCGTCCCCTATTCCTTTAAAAGCCAGGGTAAATTAAAAACCTCTAATTGATCATTGAAGGTCTTCTCCATGACCCTTTAACACTCCAATACCACCTTGTTGTCGGTGTAAACAAGGGCGTAGCCCGAAAGCACTGAGGCCACTGACAACCCTAGCCTTCCTATCAAGAATCCTTAACCCAGGAGGTTTCCTATCAGGGGATCTAAATCTTAATTAATTACCATACAAAGGTTCGACCAGATCTAGGAGGAACTCCCTTCAGGACAGGAGAATAAATGGTGCCTCCTGGGTGATTAAGGGAAAAAGCCACAATGGTTATTCAGTAAGTGATAAGGAAACTCTTGTAGAAGCAGAGTTAGGAAAATAGCCTAATAATTGATCTGCTCAAACCTGTGAGTTGTTTGCACTCAGCCAAGCCTTAAAGTACTTACAGTATCAGGAAGGAGCCAAATATACCAATTTTCAGTTAATATGGGCTGAATCAGGTCTTATTAATAGCAAAGAATAATTGAAATCCCAGAACAAGGTTTTCAACAAAAGTAAAGTTTGCTAAAAGTTAACAGTGTAACATGTATTATCCTACTACCACACACTCTCAAAGGACTTCTCAGACAGTTTGCAAGAAATAACAAAATCTATCCTTACTCTACCAATCAGCACCCTGTGTCTAGCTAAAGGACTGTAAACGCGCCAATCAGCACTCTATAAAAATGCACCAATCAGCTCTGTCTAGCTAAAGGATTGTAAACGCACCAATCAGCACTCTGTAAAATGGACCAATCAGCACTATGTAAAATGGACCAATCAGCAGGACGTGGGTGGGGTCAAACAAGGGAAAAAAAGCTGGCCACCCAGGCCAGCAGCAGCAACCCGCTTGGGTCCCCTTCCACGCTGTGGAAGCTTTGTTCTTTCGCTCTTCATGATAAATCTTGCTGCTGCTGCTCACTCTTTGGGTTCGCACTACCTTTATGAGCTGTAACATCACTGCAAAGGTCTGTGGCTTCACTCCTGAAGTCAGCAAGACCACGAACCCATGAGAAGGAAGAAGCTCCGGACACATCTGAACATCTGAAGGAACAAACTCTGGACACACCATCTTTAAGAACTGTAACACTCACCACGAGGGTCCATGGCTTCACTCTTGAAGTCAGCAAGACCAAGAACCCACCAGAAGGAACCAATTCCGGACACACACAAAGTAATACATATTTTGAGATTAATAGTTTAAAAAAGTCAAAGAATACTGAAAAATGTTGATTTAAGTTGAGTACACATGCATGTTGTGTGGAGAAAGGATTGGGGAGAAAGAGAAATACTTGAGGCTTATCAACTGGAAAAAAATTACACATGAAAATGTTTCTTTCAAATCTTCTAGAAAGAAATGCAAATATCTCAAACAGTAAAACATCACAGTAACCTACATACCACTGACTTGAAGGACATCATGGAATGACACAATTTTATTAAGAAGCATTTATACGTTACATAGATTACAGAAAATTCTAAACAGTTACTATCTAGAACACTGACTGTCCCTAAAAATAAAAAAATTTGTTTAGCTCTTCCCAGCTCCTCTGTCTCCCTCCTTTGTCAAAATCACAATTGCTTCCAAACTAGTCTCACAAATTCTCCTCTTGCCAGAGCAGTACTTTCAAGACATAAATCATATCACTCCATTTCCCCCAGTAGAATCTTTCAATGGCTGGATACTGCATTTAGAGTAAAATGAAAATTTCTTATAAAGTATACAAATTTGTAGAGCTTCTATAATCAGAAAACATTTTCTATCATCTCATGGTCACTGTGTTCTAAGAATGCTGGGGCACTGGGACATTTCCTCTGCCTGAAATGCCTCTCTGTCTCCTCCTTCATTTCCTTTCCAACACCACCCCCCTCCATCAAACACACACCCCTTGTCCACTCAGAATCTTCCTGCCTGTCTATGTGGGATTGATCTGCCCACTACCTACATCTATGTCTTTTTTGCTTTCCACTTCTCTTTACTCAGCCAGTATTTGAATCATGTCAGATTGCTCAAAATTCGAAGATACATTAATTTCATCTCATTGAATTTGGTGGCCCATCTATTCAAATTTCCTTCTATAAATTTTTTCATCTGGTAAAGTATTTATACTTCATGATTCAATTCTCATGGTACTACCTAACTCAAGCCTGTTCTAACCAATTAGACAGAATTAGGCTCACTCCCCACTCTGCCCCCTGCTCCTACTTTCTCACGGTTGTTACTATACTTCAGTGCAATTATATTTGTATGTTTGTCTTCTCAACCTTCCCTGAAGGGTTCTGTGCAGTGAACCCCAAAAGGAAGCGGTGTTTGTGTTGAGCTAAAAGGGTGAGCTCTGGATCAGTTTCCTCAGGCCCAGATCCAGCCTCAGGTTGCACTATGTGACCTTTTGTAGGGTATTTACTATCTCTAACTTGCAGTTACCCAATCACTAAAGAGAGGATTAATGATCCTCTCTATGGCATAGGGATTAGATGAGCTAATGCATGTAAAATAGTGATACAGAGTAGTCATAGCAAGTTACTTTGAAAGACATATCAGAATTACCAGCTGGGAGGCTTTTTCAAACCACATATGTGCACAATCTTCACCCTGGTTGTGAATTCTGCTGCAATGAGTCCCATCTCAGGTATGAATATTTTATATCTGTTAGATATATACCTGATATAAATTGAGAGACTTCTGGGATCAGGGACCAGTAAATAATCAAAGTCCAAATGGTTACAGGATGGGTGACTTTGCTCATGCTCTTTACCATTCTTGAAATTCTATTTCTTTTTCCTCTTGGGAGAATTTGACAGATCTTTCTAAGTCCAATTTAAATATAATTTTCCAATGTGTTTCTATATAATGAAAAAAAATGTATACTGCGTAGTGGTTATGCATATCATCAGCAGTCCTCTTTTTAGTCTATGAGCTATGAGGAAAGAATCTACTTTTTATTTTCTGTTAATTTAATAAACATTTGTTACATGATTAAGGTATGAGATCATAATGTCTCTAAGATTCTATACTAATCTAACTTTCATACATTTTATTATTCTGTTTTACTTTAAGAAACAACTCACCCATTAAAATTAACCAGTTTTCCTTCTAGAAAGCATTTTTATAACATTTGATAATATTGAGAACTTGAAAAAATGTTCATTGCCTTTGATCCAGTAATTATAAATCTGAATCTATATTAAAGAAACAACCAGAGATACAACTTTTAAAAGGGCTATGAATAAGAATGTCCAACATGATATACTTAAGAGTAGTGAAAACTGGGAGGAGTCTAATTTCCTACAAGAATCAAATTACTCACTAAATTATAGCACATTCATGAGATGAATTATGAAACCATCCTAAGTAGTTTTTGAAGTATATTAAATACTATGGAAAAACGTTTCTGCTATAATTTTCAGTGAGGAAAAATGTAAGATATAAAGGTGAATACAGAAGTCCAGTCAAACAGAACTTACAATGAATTTATAGCCTGAGCTTTCCCTCTGTTGAAAACACAGAGCAGTGAATGGTAACATATAAAGAGGAAACTAAGCAGACATAGTATGCTTTTAAAAAATGTAAATATCTCCTTGGACCAGAAATAGTAGAGGAGCCCAAGTTAATAAACAGGGCAGAAGTAGAAGTCACCGAACTGCGATTGTGGAGGAATAAGTAAAGATCTTGGCTTATGTGGGGACTGGGGATGGGACAGAATAGATAGGAGGGAAAGGAACCAGTCTCTCTACTGGAAACCCAGAGTGGTAACTGGTCTCCCAAACTCATGCAAGGAGGATGAAAACACCTACAATTCACAGCTTCCTAGGGCTGTAGCCCACATGCAACTCTATGCCTGGGGCAGCAAGAGTAAGTAGCCAGAGCTTCCCAGCCCAGACCCCAGTCAGGTCATTCACTAGTGTGGAGACTGGATCTACAATAAACCTAATATGTCCACAGGGCAGGAGCTCTGTGCTGCTGCTAGAAGCTTTGGTTGTGACTTGGGTACCAAAGGCAGGCCAAGTTAAAGCAATTGAAAAAAACATCAAAAGACAGTGAACGATTTTGGGGGTCAGGAGAAGGGAGTCAGGGAGGGACACATTCACTGATAGGTCTCTATCACAATTCTTCAACTCTGCAGTTGTAACACAAACACAGTCATAGCTAATATGTATATGATTGGCCATGGCTGTGTTCAACTGAATTTTATTTACAAAAGAGGACAGGCTTAGCCCATAGGCCATAATTTCCTGACTTTTTTTTTTTAAAAGACTAGTCAAGTGCAGTAGTGAGAAGGGGGTAAAGAATAGAATGAACAGTTCAATCTGCAATTGTGAACTTGACACCTTTATAAAAATCATCATTCTAACACCACATAGGAAACTAGTGACTCTGAAAGACAACTTACAAAAATCACTAAGTGAAAGATGAATTCATTTCAGATGAAACAAAAGCTGAAAAGGACTTTAATATATTTTTACAAATATCAATGAGATGAAAGGAAGATAAATATCCAAAACAAGAATAGGAAATTAGAGGCAAAATGAATATGATAAAAACGTATTAGAACTCTTGGAAACAAGAATCATTATGATTTAAAGTAACTGCATTGATAACATAAACATTAGAATTAACGGAGTCAAGAGACAATGAATGAACTAGAAGATAATGATGAGGAATGCAGGAAGATAATAGCAAAAGGTGGAAGGTGATTTTAAACATATGAAAGAGATGTTAGGAGACATGGGGATTAGATCAAGGGGCAAAGGAATTAGACCAATGTACATCTAAAAGGAGTTTCAGGAAAAAAGAGAAAAGTGAAGTAATACTTGGGCAGACAGTGGCTGAGAAATTTTTCTACACATTAAGGAAGCCATCAGTATTTTAACAGGAAGCTCTAAGTACAGAGCAATACAAAAAAATTTAAAAGAATATATTCATACCACACATATCCAAGGAAAGCCAAAATGAATAAAGACAATAAGAAAATTATATAAGTCATCAGAGAGAAGACAGCTTATCTACAAAAGAATGAAAATTATTGAAAACACATCTATCAGTAATAAGAGGTGCCAGAAGAAAACAAAAATATCTTCAAAATACTAATGAAAAGTCAGTCAGTCTAGAACTCTATTTCTGGTGAAACTATCATTCCAAAACAAGGGGGAACAACTTTTTTCAGTTTGAGATGGAGTCTTGCTCTGTCGCCCAGGCTGAAGTGCAGTGGTACGATCTCCACTCACTGTAACCTCTGCCTTCCAGGTTCAAGCAATTCTCCTGCCTCAGCCTCCCAGGTAGCTGGCATTATAGGCGCCCACCACCATATCTGGCTCATTTTTGTATTTTTAGTAGAGATGGGGTTTCACCATGTTGGTCAGGCTGGTCTTGAACTCCTGACCTCAAGCAATCCACCCGCCTTGGCCTCCCAAAGTGCTGGGATTACAGGCGTGAGTTACCGCGCCTGGCCTGGACCAAGTTTAACACCCACCCACTCGCACTGAAAGAACACCAAATGTGAAGCTCAAGGCGGGGCGGGAGTATGAGATGCAACAATGATACCACAGTAATTATTTAAATATATTCATAAATGTTATTACCTAATAATTATTAAACAGCAGTAATGTTTTTAAGAAAAATGATAGTACCCAAAGTCTGGAAAAAAATTGAAAAGAAAGTAGAAGGAGTTCAATTGCTAGTTAGAATGTTCTAAAACATTCATTTTATTTAGAAGAATAAATATACTACATAAATTTATAGCAAGTTATAAAATTGTATAGTTTACAAAATATGTTAACATTTAGGATTACCCAGTAAACTAACAGGAATACTGTGTACATTTTCTTAAATTTTATTGGAGGTGTTAGGAAAAGAATATTTAAAAATTTATCAAATAGACAACCAGAAAGAAAATATTAATAGAATATATGTAAATAAATAAAATTAAATTATCCTAGTATAAACCAGAAAATGAGTGAACAAAAATTGCAAAACTTATGTGCACCATGATCCCAATAGAATAATTCATATATGTATGCACATGTGATAAACACTCACCTACCAGATATAAACAGAAATATAAGAATTATTTATCATTGAACTATAGAAATACAAATGTTTTCTTCTCTACATTTTTTGAGGTAGTCTAAAGTTCCTATGCTAAATAGATATTAATATTAAAATATAACTTAAAAATGGTAAAGATGGTAAATTTTATATTTTACCTCAATAATTTTTTTTAATTAAAAAAATCATAAAACAGTAGTATTGGCTTATCCATGGAGAATACCTTCCAAGATCCCCAGTGGATGCTTGGAGCAGCAGATGGTACTGAAACCTATATATACTATGCTTTTTCCTATACATACATACTTATGCTATAGCTTAATTTATAAACTAGGCACAGTAAGAGATTAAAAATAATAATTATAGAACAGTTATAACAATATACTCTAAAAGTTCCATGCATGTGGTCTCTCTGTCTCAAAACATTTTATCATACTATACTCACCCTTTTTGTGATCTGTTGATCTGATAACCAAGATGGCTCCTAAGTCAGGGGTCCTCAACCCCTAGACCACAGACGGGTACTGGTCTGTGGCCTGTTAGGAGCCGGGCGACCCAGCAGGAGGTGAGTGGCCAGCGAGCAAGCAAAGTTTCATCTGTATTTACAGCCGCTCCTCATCACAAGCATTACCGCCTGAGCTCTGCCTCCTGTCAGATCAGCGGCAGCGTTAGACTCTCATAGGAGCCAGAACCCTACTGTGAACTGCGCATGTGCGGGATCTAGGTTGTGTGCTCCTTAGGAGAATCTCATGTCTGATGATCTGTCACTGCCTCCCATCACTCCCAGATGGGACCATCTAGCTGCAGAAAAAGAAGTTTAGGGCTTCCACTGATTCTACATTATAGTGAGTTGTATAATTAATTTATTATATATTACAATGCAATTATAATAGATGTAAAGTGCACAATAAATGCAATGTGCTTCAATCATCCTGAAACCATCTCCCTGGCTTGTCCATGGAAAAACTGTCTTCCATGAAACTGGTCCCTATTGCCAAAAAGCTTGGGGACCACTGTCGTAAGTGACGAACAGGTGGGTAGTGTATACAGCAAGAATATGCTGAACTGAGCGAGGATCCACGTGCCAGGATGAAGGTAGAGGGCGGGAGAGTTCATCATACCACTCAGAACGGTGCCCAATGCAAAATATATGAAGTATTTATTTCTGAAATTTTCCACTTAATATTTTTGGATCAAGGTTGACTGTGGGTAACTGAAACCAAGGAAAGTCAAGAATTGGATGGGCGGGGAGGACTACTGTAAAATATTAGTTTTAAAAAAACTTATTTGTTTCCTCTCCTCAAACATAAGGGGAAAAAAGGAAATATCAGAAATGAACAATTTACATGTAACAGTTACAAAGTGGTAGCTGTAAGCCAAAGACAAAACATAAACAAATTTGAGAATTGGGTTTTCCTATAAATCTCTGGACATGGACATTGCTTCCCCTTGAAGGTATAGTTAATGAATTTTAAACTTGTTTTCAACTCAGATATTGAAAAGAGAGAGACAGTGTGTGTGAGTGCAGGGAGGAAGAACAGAAAGAAAGAGGATACAGAGAAGAACTTGCATGAGAAGATTCTCGTCCAGTTCCGGTAACTTAATTACTCAATGCTCTGTGCATGTTGAGTTGATTTAAGTCATGTGGCAAATGCTACAATTCCTATTCAAGAAATGCACTGGAACAGAGTCATCATTTGGCATGACTACATCAAGGAAAGCTGCTGACAGCCAGAAGAGATCAAAAGCAGATCAGGTTGCTTAACGAACTACAAGTCACTGAGCTAAGAAAGGCAGGGAAGCACCCTGAGGAAATATGGAAATCTTGGGAGTGAGCAGAGAAACTAAACACAGTGGATGTTATTATAAAATGCTAAAATGAGATTCAGTTGTCTCATTAAAATGTCTGAGCCATAACACATTATTTTTCAGCCTTTCCTTAGAAATAAAAACCAAGTCTCTAAGCAGAAACAGAAGTGCTAGAGCCAGTAGATGAGCTACTATGATTATTGCTTATCTGTCTTTATCAAACTAATCACACTGCTTATTCTATGTTTACCTTATTATGAATGGCCAAGATTTATTGGATATTTATTGTATGAAAGGTATTGAGAGAAATGCTTTATATATATTATCTTATTTTCTAAACCTTTTTATAACAACTTGCCTTTGGGGAACAAAATGTGGCTATATGAAATGAATGCCCTCACTTGATCATGTAGAAGGAATCATTTTTGTCAGGAGTTCAAGACCAGCCTGGCCAACAAGGCAAAACTCTGTCTCTACTAGAAATACAAAAAATTAGCTGGAAGTGGTGGCATGTGCCTGTAATCCCAGCTACTTGGGAGGCTGAGGCAAAAGAATTGCTTGAACCCAGGAGGTGGGGAGGCGGAGGTTGCAGTGAGCCGAGATTGTGCGACTGCACTCCAGCCTGGGCAACAGAGCAAGACTGTCAAAAAAACAAAAAGAAAGAAAAGAAAAAGAAAAAGAATCATTTTTAATAGGCTACTTTGATCAAAGTAGACATTATTTCAAAGCAATTGTTCCTAAAATAACATAATCCAATAATTTTCCATTTGACTCCCATTTAGTCAGATGGACGTACATATCTATTTATATCCCTCTCATTCCTAAAAAGGACATGAGGCAGATTTCATGCGTTGTTGATATGAAATTCTACATTTGGATATATCTTTATTTCCCAGTAACTGAATTTATATTTCAGTCTGTAAGATTTCCTTCCTCGTGTCATAAAACATCTTGTTTTTCATGGAAAACCCCACATTTTAGAAAAGCAAAAAAAAAAAAAAAATGAGGTAAATTATGATTTGTCAGTTTTAAATCCTCAGAGTTGGACAGCTTTGTAAATAGCTCTTCAAGCTGATTCCATTTTTTAAGAAGAGTAATATATAATTACATTATTTCATCAACTATAGTATCATTTCTCCAACCTTCCCTGTAAGCTCCTCAAAGGTAAATGCCATTCTTCTGTTCCTAACACAGTACCCCAGCCTTGCATTTCTCAAAATACGTTTCAGTGACTACAGAACACACCAGAGATTCTGTGAAAAAAGTGCTCTGTAATGAATGGGACAATTGCAACCCCCTCTATTTTTTTTTTTTTTTTTTCTGGAGGATACCATGAAGTTCTTTTAACTTTAACTTAGCAGTTTCTACATTCATTTGGTCATGAGACTCCCCATTTCAACAATTCTATCAAATTGTAACAAGCTGTGTTCAGACTGAGGAAAATACTGTGCCAGGCCAATGTGATCCGTTGTTGACCAAGGCCATAGGTCGGATGTTATCTGAAAGATAAGTTCATCTTTCCCTGATATAAAGTGTAAACTTTCAGGGTTAAAATCCTCTCTTTAAACTCTGAGGTACTCAAAAATTGCTAAGATGCTCCTTCAATATCTCATCTTCTGTGCTACCAAATGTAGGCACCTAGCACTTGGAGTTGGCAAACGCAGACGTTAAAATAGTATTCAGAGGCACTGGCTGCTTGTCTTTTTCTTTCTTTCTTTTTTTTTTTTTTTTTTTTTTGGATGGAGTTTCGCTCTTGTTGCCCAGGCTGAAGTACAATGGTGCGATCTCGGCTCACTGCAACCTCTGCCTCCTGGGTTCAAGCGAGTCTCCTGCCTCAGCCTCCCAAGTAACTGGGATTACAGGCATGCGCCACCACGCTTGGATACTTTGTATTTTTAGTAGAGACGGGTTTTCTTCATATTGGTCAGGCTGGTCAAGAACTGCCAACCTCAAGTGATCCGCCTGCCTTGGCCTCCCAAAGTGCTGGGATTACAAGCGTGAGCCACTGTGCCCGGCTGGCTGCTTGTCCTTTTCAAGCCCACTATCTGGTGTTAGGTAGGTCTTTCTTTTTAGCTCCAAGTCTTGCGAGAACTTGCCATTTTCATAGTTACATGTATATTTAATGCCTATAGTAAGAAGTTGTGTATTTATCTTAAGAAAGTGGGATAACATTCCAAAGTGATGCAACTCCAGAAAGCAAACATAAATCCTGATATCCCGATAATAGCGTCACCCATTCCGCTCCTTCATCAAATCACCTGTAAACTATGAAATCCTACTTTACGAGACTGAACTATTGATTGAAGTGGGAAGTATTTTCCCGATGCCCTAGAAATGCCTCTAGCACCACCTCATAATGTGTGTATATTTCATAAGCAAACCAAGATGCCGGTCTTCAGGTTGAAGTATAATACTATAGCATGAGTGTTTTTTTTTTCTGTTGCTTTAAGAATTCGCTCTTAGCTTAAAATGCACAGTACCATAATATTATACAGATGCAATATAGTTTTATTTATTATTATTGTATGAAAAACAGAGCAAGTCAAGGCAGTCTTTCTTGGCCTCAGCCAATGAGCACCAACTTCTAAGGCTCCAACAGGGTACGTCTAGTTGACAGAATTTCAGCCCTCTTCAACAGCGATGACTGTAACCTTTGTGGATCCACAGCACCTAGCAAATGTCTGATAGGGGCCAGGTCCGTAACAAACGTTGTTGAATATATAAGAACCATAAGCATACTACATATGTCCCTATGCTCACTGAAATCCATTTTAAAACATCTGTGACTAGAATATAACAACTCTATGAATTTGATTACAGATCAGTATCTTTAGATAAACATATCTCAAAATTGGGAGTCTCTTAAAAAGTTCTATGTTTTTTGGTTTCTGGACAGGGGTAACCAGGCCTTTTCTTCTCGTATAGTATCAAATGAAAAGCTCAGGTAAATGTATTTACTCCTTATCTCTATGTAATACAGCAAGAAAGAAGCTGAAACAGATAGCTGAGGTGTTCACAACTCAATAAGAATATCAAGAAAAGGGGGTAGCAGGAATTTTATTTACAAAATAAAAAAATCTGCAAACTATTTGCTTTTTTGTAAATGCTACTTTTAATTTAGAAATTTGAAAATTTTCAGCCTATTGTTCTTCAAAATAAATTTATATAAAGCTTGATTGGTAATAAAACAATATACTTGCATGTGGTTTTTAAGTAGAAGATATTTTGTTCCCAGGAAAGTTCATAAGCCAGGAAATCTTGGGCAAGTACACCAAGGGAAAATGGGGAGGGACTATTTATCTTCTATTATAACAATGACATAATTTGTATCCAACCATGACACGACCAATACCCAAATGTTCTTGGTTATAAAATGAAAACAAAATGTAAACTTATTCCTGACAAAACAGATTATTAACTGAAATAACCAAGATATTACTTAATAACCAAATTTTTGACACACATAATGTTTTAAACAACCAAAGAATATAGGCAAAATTGTTCTTTTGCCACACACACACACATTTAGTTCTATAAAGATAAAAAAGATTACTTTTCTTTAAAAACATTGAAAAGTCTGCCTTCTCTCATTAAAAAAGCATAAACAGAAAACATGAGTTCAGGATTTTAAGTTACCTTTCAAATCTTTCTTCAGTTTTCTGAGATCTTTTTGAAAATCTTCAAACTTCATCTGCGAGGCCTGGAAAAGGTCCTGGGGTTCTGGCAGTGGAAAGAGGCACTGTTCCTTTCCAGCATCCTAATGAACAAAAAACCCCATTATATTCAAAGAAATTGGTTATCAATATAAAAAAGAACAATAGCAGGTATCTCCAAAACAAAAACAACAACAAAAAGTACTGCCAAATCATCCAACAAATAAAGAATAATGGAATATGACTAGATGTAAAAATTGTCTTACCTCATCAAAATTTCGGAGATAATACGAAACAATATATGACAAAAGGCTTCTGCTATTGTCCTAGGCAGAAAGACCAAAGTCAGTGACAATATATTTTTTAACTAATTAAATATAAAGTGTTACCAAAAAATATTCTAGTAAATTCATGTATATACATGAGAACATTTGGAATGAAATGTAAAATTTTACATTTTGAATGGTCTTGGCCATTGTGTCTAAGGAATTTGATGGCTTAAAAGATTTTTCTCCCCAGTGTTCCAATCTTAGCACAGCTATTTAGGGGCAAAGTCTAAACTGTAAATACTTTCCAATTGTTAGCCCCCGCAATTAGAAATTTAGCTCATGTCTTGTATATTTTATTATTTTGTGTTCTTATTGTTTTGTTTGATAATTTTTTTATGTTTTAAAACTACTATCTTAAAGGAAATAATTAAACATTGCTAGCATTGCTATATAGCTGAACAAACAGGCACCACTCCAACAGTAACTTTGATTGAGGCTCATTAGCATATAGATTAGGGAAATAAAAAAGCTAAGTATCATTTTAAGTAAAGGGGAGCTTTTAACAATTCCAATATTATAACTTGTTATGTCAGCAATTGAGATTTGACAAATTAATACTCGTGTGTTTATAAATAAGACAATGTGGGTAGTTCTATTTAAAAAAAGGTAAAATTGCTTCATGTCTAACACACTTCACAAATACCTTTTCACCTCCTTTCTGGTTTATTTAGGGGCATTAATTTTTATTTAACTTTTTTGTGTATTGTTCCAAAGTAGTAGTAGATAATCTGAATTTGAGAGCTCAAGTATATATTTTACTTTAAAAACAAACCCTATGATACAAACCACATTCTCTGGAATGTTTAATATAACCACGATTTTTTCTATATTTGTAAAAAGAGCAAAACCTCTTTATAATCAAGTTTGACATGAGTCAGTAATATAGCTATTAAAGACATCCCTCATTAGACAGGATTTGCTTGTAAAATGATTCAAGCAACTTGAGTTCCTTTCTCTCTCCCAACTTGTAATTCAGTGAAACGGTTGGCAGCACCTGAATCAATTAACAAAACTAGGCGTGCTGAGAGAAAATTCTAAGTGATCAAAGTAACAGCTCTGTCCATGGAGGTCTATAAACAGTACTAAGGAATAAGTCTAGTTACATTTGTTTTACAGAGAAAGAACCAATTCAGGAAGACTTTGCGTAGCTCTTTTGAGTACAAGTGAAACTATTTGAAAAACTTATTTCTTGATTACATATTAAAATTTTTATTTTAGATTACCCCTTGATTATCTAAATTAATGGCATTTAATCTAATAGAGGATTGAATACGATATATAAACTGATACCAAAAAAGTCCCACAAATAATCTCTTATTTGTATATGATCACTAGAATCTATTTCCAGTTCATTTCTATAATTTAAACATGATATTGATGCTATGTATTTCAATATTATTTGCAAAAGTTGTTTCACTCCAACAAGCAGTTGCTGAGTATTCAAGAATCACCATAGGTTAAGAAAAAGACTTTTCTTTTCTGAGAAGGGGTCTCACTGTATAGCCCAGGTTGGCCTTGAAAAGTCCTCCCAAGTAGCTGGGATTATGGGCTCACGCTATTGCACTCGGCTTAAGCATTTTTTTTTTAAACAAATGTAACTTATCAGCTCTCTATAGTAGAGACTTCTATGAAAATGTGTATCATACACATGAGCATTTGAACAAATAATTATAAAAATAAAAACATCATATGCTGTGGGTGTACCAGGGAAGGACTATGAATTATTCAGTTTTGGAAAAGCAGTGTCCACGTTCCATAGATGCTCAATGAAAGAATGTTGAATGAATATCTGTATTAATTTGACCACACACACACACACACACACACACACACACACACACAGACTCTGACTTACAATGGTTCATCTTACACTTTTTTGACTTTACAATGGTACAAAAGTGATACACATTCAGTAGAAACTGTGCTTTAAGTACCCATGCAACCATTCTGTTTTTCACTTGCAATCAATACTGTTTTTCACAGTATTCAATAAATTACACGTGATATTCAGCACGTTATTATAAAATAGGCTTTGTGTTAGATGATTTGCCCAACTGTAGGCTGAGGTAAGTATTCTGAGCATGCTTGAGGTAGGCTAGGCTAAGCTTTGATGCTTACTAGGTTAGATGTATTGAATGCCTTTTCACTTATGGTATTTTCAAGTTAGAATGGGTTTATCAGGCCATAACTCCATTTTACATTGAGAATCATCTGTATATAAAATAATAAACAAATTGTTGGCTGGCAGCAAATATTTTTTTTTTTTTGAGATGGAGTCTCGCTCTGTCGCCCAGACTGGAGTGCAGTGGTGTGATCTCGGCTCACTGCAAGCTCTGCCTCCCAGGTTCATGCCATTCTCCTGCCTCAGCCTAAAAGTCTCTCCCTCTCCCATGCAGGAAATTATTTCATTATCTAGGAAGGACAATCCTACATATTTTTATTTCTACAAGCCAATTATTAAACTTAATATTTCAAAAACATGTCCAGAATTTCCTTTATCCTACTTTTCTGTGTGATGATTCTTTTATTAGAGAAATGTAACTCTTTTATTTTTTAAGTTTATCATCTCAGACTTCATTCTGTGACTCTAACCATCATTCCTAACCTCATATTTCTCCTAGCACTCTCACAATTGCTTAGATATTAATTTCAAACAAACACAACTGCAGAAGTAGTACCAAAAATAATTAGATCTGCAAGAGGGCTTAGACATCCCCCTACGCACCAGTATCAAGGAGAAAATCGTATGCAACAGAGTAGAATCATCTTTTATATTTTATTTACAAGCCATTTTACTCATCTTTGTGTTATTTTCAAAATATGGACCTATTGGCCTCCATTGCTTGACATGACAAAGAAAAAAACAAGAGATACACTGTCTAACTCATAGAAAATAATTAGCCTTCAGATTCCAAAAGGATAAATATTAGCAGACATGGGAAAGATACAGTAAAAGAAATTATTGTTTTTATATTAAAACTATATAAAAGTTATTTTTTTATATTAAAAAGTTGTAATTATTAATTAGACATAGGAATAAAAATTACTCACTTTAGGAAACATTATTAATCACAAATATCTGATGGACATTACTTTTTTCTAGCTCAGAACATAAAGAAACATTTGGCCTAGGAACATAAAAGAAATACTTATTACAACTGCTTTACATTCAGACCTATTATTACTAAACAAAACATTGAATTCTCAATTTGCTTATGTCCACTCATGCAAAATACTTACACTGCTCTTGACGTCTTTCAGTTTTGGAAGAATGTCTAATCCAAAGCCATCTGCTTGTCCTCGAGTCTTATTTCCTCCATTCATGTAGTTGCCAAAGGCAAGAACCAAACCTAGAACCTGCATAACCCCTGGGCCATTTTTTAACATCTGTAAAACAGAACAACAACAAAAAACAACTTTTATACCAGGTTTTGTTTGAGTCATCATGTCAATGCCAGCTATTTATATTAGTAGTTTTGGGTCACAACCAAACTTTACCATTCCTAATTATTAGGTATATTTTAAGAGCAGTATCTTGAAAGTTAGTAAAAGTTGTACCACCTACAAACATTCAGGTATGCCTTTGTAAGCTGGGGGATGCTATGTTAGGCCATTTCTATGATGTAATCGCAAGGTAAACAAGATTGTGTGAGAACTAGTAAGGCCATATGGGAACTAAGGCTATATGAGAACAAATAAGGCTATATGAGAACTATTAAATAAGGCCAAATGAGAACTATTACAAAATAACATCACTAATATATCTGCCATTGTCTTAATTGTGCCTATGTCTGGAATAAAACAAATTTTCGGCCTCAGCAGAGGAAAACAAAAAGCAGTTGCAGAGATTAATTTCTAAATTTAGGTTTACCCCCAAAGAGCTTACACTCATTTCTTTCAAAACACTGTGTTTAACTTAAATTTGCATGTCACTTCTTCTGAAAATGTGAGCCTTTAAAAACATCTTTTCACTTTTCAAAATGATTGACCACAACTAGAACAAATGGTACTACTGATATTTGACAAATTGTTTTAAATGTTAACATTAGTCATTTCTGCCAAGCATTTATTTTCTGTTTTCAGAAGAATATCTGTCTTCTGTTGAGTCATATGGCTGTTCCTAAATTATTTGGCTGGAATAATTATGAACAATTTGTGGAGGAGTCCTTCCAGATAACGAAAGAAAGTAAAGAAAAATGCCTTCAAATTACATTCCTTTGGAAGTCTGATGTCTGAGAGGACCGTGAAAACGGAAGATTGTGTTTTAGCAAAAGGAGAGGGCAGAGAAGTCTCTGGAGACCAACACGTACTGGCCACATTCTAGCAATGTGGTCTTGCAGCCCTGGGCACCCCTCGGAACATTTGCTTTGATCTTGAAGGTCAATCATAAAATGTTCCCTTCTGTGGGACTGTGATCCATCAAATTTGGTGAGTACTTAGAGTAAATAAAAGAACGCTTTTCTGAAATATGAACATGGCTGAGCACAATTAAATGAGATTCAAGTTCAGCTCTCTTTGGACCAGAACTTACCTCACACAATTTCTGTAGTAATTCCAGTTTGCGATGAATTGAGCAAATGCTTTCTGAAAACGTGGACTGGAACAGGATGCAAAAGACTCGCTCTGAAAAGTTGGGGATTAGTGACAGTTCATAAAGGAACCTAAGGAAATAAAGCCAAGTTAAGAAGAAAAATATAATTCACATACACAGATGTTTATTCTCATCTCATTCATACCAAGTATGCACTGAAGACACTGCATTTGCATTTTTCAGACAAAACGGGCCCACCCATAGCCTGGACGCCCCCTACACGGCTATAAGGCATGCTTACTGTTCAGGTTTGTCCAGAGACTTGGCATTTTCCTTGTCTTTGGAAGATCGGCCATGCTTTTCTATTTTTTCGAGTTCATCTGACTGTGCTCTCTAGAAAAACAAAAACGAAATAGTTTTCAAAGTCTGGCCAACCGAATCCCTTAAATAATCTAATTATCTTGATAAATGTACTGATCTGAATACAGCAAAACTCTATTTTCATGTTTCTTAGCATCTGTATGTAGTAAAGCTTGACTTAATTCATGAGGCATTTGAAAGTGTAAATATGGCCGGGTGCAGTGGCTCATGCCTGTAATCCCAGCACTTTGGGAGGCCGAGGCGGGTGGATTACCTGAGGTCAGGAGTTTGAGGACCGGCCTGGCCAATATGGTGAAACCCCATCTCTACTAAAAATACAAAAATTAGCGGGGCGTGGTGGCGGGTGCCTGTAATCCCAGCTACTTGAGAAGCCGAGGCAGGAGAATCGCCTGAACCTGGGAGGAGGAGGTTGCAATGAGCTGAGATTGCACCACTGAACTCCAGCTTGGGTGACAGAGTGAGACTCCATCTCAAATAAATAAATAAATAAAATAAAATAAAATAAAATAAAATAAAATAAAATAAAATAAAATAAAGTATAAATATGTTTAATGTGAGCCAGATTATCCCCAAATCTTCCAAATAATGTTATTAACTATTAGTGATCTGAGAAATGTTTATTCAATCAAGCATGCTTTAAAACAATAGTTTTCCTTTGTTATTTTGGCTGTTTATAATACTTTCTAGAACACAAGCATTTCAGTCTATAAAGTAGTCGCCCAGGTGGGAGTACAATGGCATGACATCTGCTCACTGCAACCTGCGCCTCCCGGGTTCAAGTGATTCTCCTGCCTCAGTCTCCTAAGTAGCTGGGATTACAGGCACCCACCACCACACCCAGCTCATTTTTTGTATTTTTAGTAGAGATGAGGTTTCACCATGTTGGCCAGGCTAGTCTCGAACTCCTGACCTCAGGTGATCCACCCATCTTGGCCTCCCAAACTGCTGGGATTACAGGCATGAGTCACTGCACCTGGTCTGGATTTTCTTTTTGATACAAAAATGACTCCATGCTTATTTTCTTCTTAAGTGTCTTCTGCCACCCTTTATAATCTCAAACTAAAAATTTGTCATTCTAACTGTGTTTCCTTATGAGGGAAGATCCTGTACATTTTTAATATTAATATAGGGTAGGAGATTTTATAGACTTCAGGAAGCACAAATCTGTATTTTATAGAGTATTTGGAATATCTTTATTTGTAGTCCTGTCTCTATTTTATAACTCACAAAGGTGTATTAAAAGAGCCAAAATATCACATTTTCTACATGCATTAAGAATAGACCACCATATTATGATTTCTGAGTCCAGTCTTCAGAAGTTAATATTCTTTCAATATTATTTTTGTTTAAATAGACAAGCAGCGCAGCCAAGAAGTGCTACAGAAGCTAGAGCCTGATAGATTTCAAGAAGCTAGAGCCTTGATAGATACCACCTAAACAAAGCTAGGTTCTGCTTTGTATTTACTGATTGTTTTGAAATGCAGGTTTTCAGTTGCAACTAACAAAGACTATGAGACAACTAACAAAGACTTGTCTCAAAAGAAGCTTCTTTTAAGGAGGGAAGAACTGATGAGAGATCTGCCAGAGAAGTTGATCCTCTGACAGTTTCATAAATTTTGCATTTGGAATGTGACGCATCAAAAGAATACAAAGAAGTAAAGGAGGTACATTTTACTGCAAACATTCCAAGCTACTCTAAAAATTAAAGCTCTTCTAGAATTTCAATTGCACAGTAATCTTACTTTTCTCCCCAGTTTTTTGTGGCTTTGCTCAAGAATTTTACTACTTGAGCAAATACTACTTCATTCATTTGTCAGTTACCTATGAGAGTCAGCCTCACAAATAATATCGTAAGACCATGTAAAGCCATATTACAAGACAAATACCGACCTTTCTGGCAAATGAGAGACTTGGGTAATATTCTAAAAGAACATTACAGCTAAGAATAGACAAGGCAAGGGTTGTTTTAAGACACACAAGTCCCCACCAAAGTATAACACATAAAGGTCTCCAATCCCTATAATCTCTTTATTCTTTTAAAGGAAAGAGTTTCTACCAGAGAGTTGGTTAGTCACCTACCTCCAAGCCCAACTCCCTTCTATACCCAAAACCTCATTTAAAAAATCCAGCTTGGATACAAGCTACAGTTTGCTTGTTTGCTACAGTTTGGTGACATAATTAGGTTTCTTAGTTTGATTTTGTTTAGACACCTTAATATAGACTCAATCTAGCTGTTGAATAGACACAACGTGGGGTTGAATGACTAGAATCCTACTCCATGGAAACAGTAAATTTCCCTGGGTCTTAAATAACACAAAAACAAATCAAAAGGCAGCTGTAAGAACAAAAAGATGGCTAAGGTAAATCAGAGTAATAATTAGATACAAGAGAAGGATGAAATTCATCAATGTCTTCAGAACAAAGTGACTTTCTATTAGTACTCTAGAGGCACTCCCCAAACTATTCAGCACATATGAAGTACTAATTGCACAGTCCTTTATACCCTGTACTCTATTAGACCATTTCTGCTCACTTCAGAAAGAAATAAAGCTGCCCTGGGCTGACAGTAAACTTTATGGCAAATCGAGGGAACTGTCACTTTATCTATGCCCCTTTCTTGTTCCTTTCTTGTTCTCTACGACTATGTGTACATCATACTATCTATTCCGTTCCCTTTTTCTCTCTGGGGCTTAGTTAACTCTACCTCAGGTAATCTCTGGCCCTCTCACTCTCATATACACACATGCACACATGTATATATACTTATGTGTACACACACATGGTCGATTCTTGCTATTTATGGACTGGGCACGGAATCAGCATATACTGAACTATTACTCCTAGAAAAAATATAGGGCTCCTGTGAACCTCTGGGGTCACAACATTTTCATTGACTGATCAATACATAACATTGTTTGATGTTTAAAGACGTTTAATATATTCTGTTGATTCATTAATACTTAAGGCCAGCAGCACCATGGCTCATGCCTCAACAAAGCTTGTCCACAACACAGATTTTTCCCCATCAGGGACATCACAGCCGTCTTGTGCTCAGAAGCACTAGCCAGCACTTCAACACTGCGCTTGTGGCCCTCTTAGACTCCAAAATCACTAACAAAAGTACCACAGTGCAAAAAACATGGTACTAAATAGACTGCAAAAAGGATGCCTTACTGCAAAAGAGCTGAAACAAAAAGGCAGAATGTTGCCTTGTTTGATTTCAGTTAAGAACATGCATATTGGGAGACTCACATTTTTACCACTCAATACATGTCTGCAAATAACTACAAAAGCCTCATGCATGTCAGTTTTGGAGTTAAAAATACATTTTAGTGACTAGGCAAGTTAGCAAATATAGAATCTGCAAATAATGAAGATCAAATCTGTATGTGTGTTTTTATGTGTATATACACATGTGCATTTATGTGAGAGAGTCATTACAAGTATACATTCTTTTTTTTTTTTTTTTGATGAAGTCTCACTCAGTTGCCCAGGCTGGAATGCAGTGGCGCGATCTCGGCTCACTGCAAGCTCCGCCTCCCGGGTTCACGCAATTCTCCTGCCTCAGCCTCCATAGTAGCTGGGACTACAGGTGCCCACTGGCATGCCCAGCTAATTTTTTTTTTTGCATTTTTAGTAGAGATGGGGTTTCACCGTGTTAGCCAGGATGGTCTCGATCTCCTGACCTCGTGATCCACCTGCCTCGGTCTCCCAAAGTGCTGGGAGTACAGGCGTGAGCCACTGCGCCCAGCCAAGTATACACTCTTTTTTTAAACCTATTTTGGAGGAATGTGGCCAAATGAAGCCTTCCTTATTCTTCTTTTTTTTGAGACAGGGTCTCACCGTGTCACCCAGGCTGAAGTGTAGCAGCGTGATCTCAGCTTACTGCAGCCTTGACCTCTTGGGCTCAATAGGTCCTCCCACCTTAGCCTCCCAAGTAGTTGGGACTACCCTCCAGCTAAGTTTTGTGTGTTTTTTTTTTTTTTTTTTTTGTAGAGATGAGGTTTTTCCATGTTGCCCAGGCTGGTCTCAAACTCCTGGGCTCAAGCTGTTTGCCTGCCTCAGCCTATATATACAGTCTGAATCCCCTTCATTTTCCCCCTTCAACCAATAACTTCAAAAACATACCTCTTTTCATTCTACAACCACAGCAATGATTGACATGCACAAAGATGGTAGTGGTACGCCTGAATCCACACATTTTGAAATATTAATCATCTTAAAGAAACACGCAAGCCAATCCCTAAAGCTTTTGACACATCTTAGAATTCCCCTCATAGTCTGTAAACACCCCCAACAAATTACAGACATGCAGTGAATATTCATTAAGTAAATACCCCCATAACTATAACATAGTATAGCTATGGTTTTGTTTAAAATATTTTTTTTTGGTGCAAGATTTAAAATAGTCATTTGTGGACTAGTCCAAGAGCTAAACCTTTTTTCTTTTCTCTTTTCTTCTTCTTCTTCTTCTTTCTTTCCTTCCTTCCTTCCTTCCTCTTCCTCTTCCTCTTCTTCTCCTCCTCCTCTTCCTCCTCCTCCTTCTCCTTCTTCTTCCTCTTCCTCTTCTCTTCTTCTCCTTCTCCTTCTTCTCTTCTTCTTCTTTCTTCTTTCTTCTCCTTCTCCTTCTTTCTCCTTCTCCTTCTCCTTCTTCTTCTTCCTTCTTCCTTCTTCTTCCTTCCTTCTTCTTCTTCTGCTTCCTTCTTCCTTCTTCTTCCTTCTTCCTCCTTCCTCCTTTCTTCTTCTTCTTCTTTTCTTCTTCCTTCGTCCTCCTCCTCCTCCTCCTTCTTCTTCCTTCTTCTTCCTCCTTCCTCCTCCCCCTCCTCCTCCTCCTCCTCCGTCATCGTCTTCTTTTTCTTCTTCTTCTTCTTCTTCTCCCTCTTCCTCTTCCTCCTCCTTCTCCTTCTCTTCCTCCTCCTACTCCTCATCTTCCTTCTTCTTCCTCTTCCTTCTTCTTCTTTTCTTTTTTCTTGAGACAGGGTCTCACTCTGTTGCCCAGGGTATACTGCAGTGGTATGATCTCAGCTCACTACAACCTCTGCCTTCCAGATATAAGCAATTCTCATGTCTCAGCCACTTAGGTAGCTGGGATTACAGGTGTGCGCCAGCCATCATGCATGTCCAGGTAATTTTTGTGGTTTTAGTAGAGATGGAGTTTTGCCATGTTGCCAGGCTGGTCTCGAACTCCTGACTGACCCCAAGAGATCTGCCTTCCTTGAGCTCCCAAAGTGCTGGGATTATAGGCATGAGCCACTGTGCCTGGCCTTAAACCACTTCTTGTAGCATAGTTTGTTTGTATTTTTTTAAAAATCAGATTTGTCAAGTGCCAATTTTTAAATAATGCCCTTTCCTATTCAACAGTGCTCTGGAAAAGGTAACTTCACCAGAATAGTGTATAAATCAATAGCAAATGAAAAATTACCCAGTTGGAATGTCCAGGTGGGTAGATCTCTAAAGTGGTAGGAATGTAAAGCAGGCTTGGAATTGGTGCATTCAATTCACCAAATGAGTATCACTCGCGGACCACAACTCACTGTTATGGTCCGCAGGACCATAGGGGGAAAACAAGGGCTAGCAAATCCCAACTCTTGCCTTCAGGCAGCCCAAACAGGAGGTAGACAAAAGAATAAATTGCCATGAAACAGTGTGACAGGTGCTCCTTTAGTGGTACTAAGTCATGGTAGTATGACAGTGAGGCTTGAGAGAACTTGGAACATTTGGAGAGCTGCGAGGGCAAAAGATACCATTGGGAACCAGCTATCCTTAAGTCAGACATAGAATCTTGGGGAGGAAGCTTCAGAGGAAAGACAGAAGTCAACCAAGGACAGATCCTGCGGGACGCTCACATATCAAGAAACAGGCAGGAGGAGGAATAACAGGCAGGAGGATGAGGAGAAGCCAGCAGAGATGTGAGAGACAAGGTCAGAGACAGAAAATGTAGGAAAGGAGACACTTTTATCCTCACAAATGGGAACAACAATGGAAGGGAAGAACAAGGACACAGAGGATTTTGATACAGAAAAGAATATTTGAAAGCTCTTCCACGCGGATGATCTCAACTTTGTGACTAAATTTGGAAGTGAGGTTACTGCTCATAAATGAGGATGGTCAGGGTGAAGAGGATGACACAGAGTGAAAAGGTCAAAGGTCTGGGCCAGGCACATGGCTCACACCTGTAATCCCAGCACTTTGGGAGCCCAAGGCGGGTGGATTGCCTGTGTTACGGAGTTTGATACCAGTCTGGCCAACGTGGAGAAACTCTGTGTCTACTAAAAATACAAAAAATTAGCCGGGTGTCGTAGCAGATGCCTGTAATCCCAGCTACTCGGGAGTCTGAGGCACAAGAAACGCTTGAACCTGGGAGGCGGAGGTTGCAGTAAGCTGAGATTGGGCCACTGCACTCCAGCCTGGCTGAGAGAGAGACAGACAGAGAGAGAGAGAGAGACAGAGAGAAAGACAGAGAGAAAAAGGAAGGAAAGAAGGAAGGAAGGAAGGGAGGGAGGGGGGTAGGGAAAAGAAAAGAAAAGAAAGGGAAAGAAAGAGAGAGAGAAAAAGGAAAGGAAAGGAAAAGGAAAGAAAAAAGAAAAGAAAAAGTTCTGAAGAGTCAATGTGTGAGGAATGCAAACAAGGGGAGAGAAGAAAAGGAACTAAAACTCAACAGTGATGAACCAGCCAAGGAAAATAAAGAGGAGGGGGGTTCTCGGGGATGGCGGAAGATCAGGAAGGGAAATCAAGTTCTTATGAAATTAACTTGAGGAACAATGAAGATAAAGAACAGGTTTAGAGAAGTTATGACAGACAAAAAAATGAACCTCCTAAATATCTTGCAAAGGATAAATGCCAACATGCTTGCCATGGAACATCAAGGGGCCCACGTTCAGCTTCTCTCTTTTCCAGGTCCGTGTGTGCCAGCCGCAAGCCCTCTCTCATGGTGACATGATGAAACAATAGCTCTTTCCATCCCCCACAGTGCCCTTCACCTGTGGGTTGCTCGGTCTGAACGGCTCTTATGTATCACATGCTCAATCACTTCACGGGGAAACTGTTTCCTGATGAAAGAACCTCTTCCAACTACTTTTCCTCTCTGGCATACTGCCACTGTAATTTTATTTACTTTTGTGAATTTGGGGTTTATATCTTCCACACAGAGACTGGAAGTTCTGTGAGGACAGGGACAATATCTGTCTGTTTCTCATTGCTAAATCCTCTCTCTGTCATGGCAAAGCCTGAGTGTTGGCACTCCTGGCAAGGAACAGAGAAATTCCTTTGCTCGGACACTTTCAGCAAGCACTGAATTAGTATAATATCATAGAATCATAAAAATCTCAGGGGTGGAAAGAAGCACAGGCCATCAACTACAGCAATTCTCAAGCATTTTAGACCCAAGATTCTTTACTCTCCCAAAAATGATACAAGATGTTAAGGAGCTTTACTTTTTGAGGATAACAGAGGGTCCCCAACTTACTACAGTTTATGATTTTTTTTTTAAACCATAGTAAGTTGGGGTGGGAAAAGCAATAGACTCTCAGTAGAAACTGTATTTTGAATTTTGACTCAAAATTTTTATATTAACTTTATATAAAATCGGCTTTTTGTTACATGATTTTGCCCAACTGTAGGCTATGTAAGTGATCTGAGCAAGTTTAAGGCTGGCTAGGGTAAGCTCCGATATTTGGTAGATAAGCTAGGTATACTAAAAGTACTGTTTATTAAATATTTTCAACTTATAATGGGTTTGCTGGGACATAGCCCCATCATAAGTTGAGGAGCATCTGTGTAGCTATTGGTATTTACCATGTTAGATATTAAACCGGGAAGTGCTCAAATATGTATTCCTTCCATCAAAATTATAAAAATCCATTAATGTAAAAATAATTGGATTTTTTTTCTTTAAAGTTAGAGGAGTCACAATGTTTAACATTTTTGAAGTTCTGCTTATTGTCCAGCTTATAGCTGGAATCTGTATCTGCTTTTGCATTCAATCTAATGTGATTTGCTGCTTTGGATGAAGTATAGGAAAATAATCTAGCTTCATACAGATAGGTAGTTGGGAAAGTGAGGAATATTTTAATAGCTTTTTCAGATAAGGGTAGATAATCTTTAGTACTACACTAAGTGCAAACCATATCAATTTACTTTTTGTACTATGTTACATAAAAATGTATTGTTCTATCTTGCAATGAGAATGGTCATCTAAAAATTATTGATTCACTGATTTACACAGAGCTTCCAAATTCTGGGATATGTCATTTTAGAGTACTAAAAATAAAGTCAATTCTTTAAAAATATCATCTGCAATCCCGTCAGAAAAAAGTATTGAAATACAAGTGAAACTTTCAAGTTCATGCTGGCAAATAAAAGACTTCCAAAATGCTAACTTTTGCTTTAGAGCTTAGATTTTATCATTGGCAACAAATACTCTGAGTAGTTTTCCTTGAAGTAACTAGCTTGCTTTGTTCAAGAAAATGTCCAGCAAATATCAAGCTATGAATAACCATGGTTTGCAGTCTGGTTTTCGAGTAGAAATGGTGTTCAATGAAAAAAAAAAAAAAAAAAAACAAGTTCAATTCACAATTTAAATTATCACACAAGTCTTTTTCATCAAAATAACTACATGCTTTGCTATGCAGTAGACTTTATGTTTACTTCCCACCTCATCACACGGAATATTAAAACCAAATACCATCTTAGTGGTATCAGGAAAACAGTTTTGACCTTGCAGATTCCCTCAGAAAGAATGGCAAGAATCCCTGGGCATCCATGGAGCAGACACTGAGAACTAATGTTTGATAAAACCTTCCTATCTAGCTGATCATTAAATTCTCAACCACAAACCCCCATACTTAAGCACTTTAAGTGACAAAATTCACTCTCTTCCTAAATTGGTCATCACATCTTTAAAGAACAGTGTTCAGAAACACCAAAAATATGGGCTTCTTTATACTAAACAAAACATTTCCTCTACTTTTAGCTATCGGTCCTAGGTCCACTCTTTAGGGTCATTTCAAAATCTCTTTCAGATATGTGAGGAAGCTACAATTGTCCTCTTTTGTCTTCTGTGCTAAGTACCTGGTTCTTTACAATTTACATGGCACAACTATGAGCCATTGTTGAAATAGGCTCATTCTTCCTTATGGCCAAATACATGAGCAAAGTGGCTACACACTTACACATTAATTAATCATATCAAAGAATGTGCAGGTTCCAAACTTTCAACTAACAAACCTTCCGTCTCCCAGTCTTTTTCACTTCCATCAGGGAAAGTCCCTTCCAAGATGACATCGTTTCAGTCTACAAGAACTATCTTTTTGTTCCTTCCTTTTGCCCCTTCCCACTCTCACCCTGATCATTCACAGATCATTTGCAGATTTGTAGCAGAATATTCCTTTCTGAAGATTTACTGTGTTTGTCTATAAATGAAACAGACCCCAGTTGCTGCTAACCTGGGTGCTTTCACCAGCCACCACCAGCCAGTACAGATTCAGATTCCTAGATGTCATTGCAGATTTCACCAAATACTTTAACCTCCACCACCCTGGACCCATATACCTTCTGCAACCGAATTGTACTATTTCAACTCCTGGGGAAAAAAAATCATTAACTCTAAAGGCAGGAAGAGGTTTCATTGGTGGGGGAGGGGAAACAGGCAGATGTGATATTGAATTGATACCCATTTCTGCTTAAGTTTGTGAATGGTGCTAAGCAACACTTTCTCGAATGTTGAAACAGGCTCATTCTTCCTCATGGCCAAATACATGAACAAAGTGGCTCCACACTTACACATTAATTAATCACATCAAAGAATTTCCAGGTTCTGAACAGTCAACTAACAAACCTTCCCTCTCCCAGTCTTTTTCACTTCTATTGGGGAAAGTCCCTTCCTAGACAACATCGTTTCAGTCTACAAGAACTAACTCCCAGAGAGCACTAACTTAAATCCCTGAGATGTCTTAGGAATTGTTGTATACCACATCTGTTGTGAAGACTCACAACGCTAAACACTCTTAGAAATTATGCTGTTGGAAAGACTAGTTTTGTTTAACAGCATTCCTTCTACTTAATTTCTCACAAACCATGTGTGCATTTGTGTGTGTCTAAGACCGAGAGACAGAAAGATACCCCCAAGGAACCAGTGTTCTAAGGGATAGAATGTAGAAATACTGGGCTGGCCAAACTTTTATGAGTTCCTTTATCCATTTTCTCTCCAATTTCACAATGTAGCTAAACGCTAAGCCTTTGCCTCTCTCCGCAAACACCACCACCCCGACACTTTTATGTTTACTAGGCAACCTTGCATCCTACAATTGCTCCCTTTGATTACATCACATCTTCTTCTTGTGACTCTCCTCTCTCCCTTTGCTGAACCCACTCTGTCCCCACTGCCAGGTCTTCATCCACTATACCTCACCACACTATATAATAAATACATTTAGCTCCGGTTTCCCTTCTAAGCCTGTATTTTCATTCCACGTCCAGACAGACAATTACTTTCTCAACTTTTTCACCTGGATACTTCAGAAGCATCTTAGATAAAACATATTTAAAAATCAACTTGGGTTTTCTTCCTCTAAATCTTCAGTGATCCTCATTCCAGTAAATTGGAAAACTAGTCACCCACCCAGGAAGCTGGGGTTATCCTAAACATCTACTCATATTTCACTTCCACATCCCATGGATCACTGAATCTCAGATCCACCTCCACTGCCACCATCCTCGTCCAAGCTGCCATCTCTCAACTCAACTATTCTAATATCCTGATTGGTATCCCCTAAATCATCCCTGACTCTCTCTAATACATGTTCTATGAAGTACTTAATGTGATTGTTTTTAAAAGGTACAAATGAGAGCATGTATATCCTATTCAAAACTTTTTAATGATTAACCATTATTTTTAGAATACCTGAACATCATGGTACAAACAAACATAGGGAAGCAACGAAGGGTGGAAAAAAAGGCAGAGTGGACAACAACCTCACAATATGATTAACAGCACGGTGATGAACGTCCTGAGTTTTCCATTTTCTTCTCATTTATCCCAGAGTGGGTGCTAGAGAAGCTTAGAACCTGGAACCACCAGCAGATACAGGGGAAAAAAAAAAGAAAAAGAAAAGCCAGCTTCCTTCCTCCAGACAAAGGACTAGGAAAAAGGTGGTCTGGCAGAACAAAAAACCTTTCTCTTAATACCTGCCCTATGCCAAACACCAAATGAAAAACTCTCCCATTGAGGTGTTAAGTGAAGAGCTGAACTGTCACTCCAGCAGCTAGGAGGTGGAGCAAGTGGGTATGACACAGTGCTACTTAACACAATGCCTCCTCCAACTTCCCATCAACCTGGCATCTGGGGGCCCAGTGGGTAGCCAAACTTCCACCTCCACCCAGCAGCAACAAGGCAGAAAGAGGTGATCTGAGGTGGCACAAATGAGCAACTCAGTCTAACTAGAAAATGGGAAAAAGACATAAACAGACATATTGCCAAAGAGAATACACGGATGACAAGTTAGCACATGAAATGATGCTCAACGTCATTCACCATTAGGGAAATGCAAATTAAAATCATGATGGACTATCACTACAAATCTATTGTAACAGCTGGAATAAAAATTAGTAACCATACCAAGGATGCAGCAAAATTGGATCTCTCATATATTGCTGCTGAGAACGGAAAACGGTGCTGCCATTCTGGAAAACAGTTTGTCAGTTTCTTAAAGCATGAAATATACACAACTTGTAACACAACAATTGCAGTCCTGGGCATTTATCACACACAAAAAAGAAAACTTAAGTCGACATGCAAAAAATTATGTACATACATGTTCATAACAGTTTTGTGTGTAACACCCAAAAACTCAAACACTCCAAATACCTTTCAGTAGGTGAAAGATTAAACAACAGTATGTTCATACCATGAAATACTACTCAACAAGAAAATGAAATGAACTATTGATGCACTCAACACTTGAGTGGATCTCATGGAAATTATGCTGAGTGGAAAAAAGCTAATCTTAAAAGATTATATACCATATGATTCCATTTATATCACATTCTCAAAATGACAAAATTATAGGGATGGAAACAGATTATTAACTGCCAAGGGCTAGGCATGGAGAAAGGGATAGTGTAATTACAAGGGGGTAGCACAAGGGATCTTTTGGGTGGTGGTTTTGGGTGGTGGAATCACGCTACATCTTTCTTTTCTTTTTCTTTTTTTTTTTTTTTTTTTTAAGATGGAGTCTCTCTCTGTCACCAGGCTGGAGTGCAGTGGCATGATATCGGCTCACTACAACCTCCACCTCCTGGGTTCAAGAAATTCTCCTGCTTCAGCCTCCTGAGCAGCTAGGACTACAGGTGTGCACCACCACACCCAGCTAATTTTTATATTTTTAGTAGAGACAGGGTTTCACCATGTTGGCCAGGATGGTCTCAATCTCTTGACCTTGTGATCCACCCGCCTCAGCCTCCCAAAGTACTGGGATTAGAGGCACGAGCCACCTGCTTATCCTGTTCTACATCTTGATTGTGCTGATAGTTATATGAATCAACATGTGATACAAGTGTATAGAACTATACACACATACATGTGCACATGCATGCCCATATCCACTAGGAGTGCATGCAAAATTGGTAAAATCTAAAAAAGGTCCACGGATCATACCAATGTAAATTTCCAGGTTTTGATGTCATACTATAGTTTATTAGATGCTATCACTGGGGAAAACTGGGTATATGGGACACAGTGTACTATTTTTACAAAGTCCTCCGAACCTATAATGAGTCTAAAATAAAAACTTGAAAGAAAAAAAAAACCAAAATGACCCATTGATCATCCGTTCCGTTTTGTTCCCAAATCTGTTCATCATTTTGAACATCCAATCCCGGCTACGGTGATCCAGACACCCAAGAAAGAAGCCTGTGTATGGTCTCCTCTCTCCCACATCCCATTAGCAACATTTCCTGCTGAGTCTTCCCCTGAAAAACATCTTAGAAACAGACTTCTCCCTCTCACTGTTATTGCTATCCCAGAGCAATCTGTCCACATCCAACCCTGTCAGTCTCGATCCCTGCCCCTCCTCCTCCAACTCCCATATCCCTATGCACTACTTTTCAGCAACACAAAATTCCTCACCTGAAACACAGTATAGATTTGTACATACATGCCTTTGATCATACTGCTCCATCTGCTGGGGCTTTATCTCTTCTCTGTAGCATATGATTGACCAACACTTAAGAACAATCCCAGATACTGCCTCTTTATGAACATCCTTGTACTTCCCCCAAGATCAAGTCCTTGTTGCCTTTTCAGCAACTGTCCCACTCTTCCTAAAGAACTCTCTCTAGCACTTAAGAACATCAGGCTTTAATTATTTGGTTTCATGTTTGTCACCCACATTACATCCAAAGCTCTTCAAAGAGGTGAATATAATATTCCTTTTTGTAATACCAACATCTAGAACGGTGCCTGGCACACAGTAGGTTCACTCTAAATATTTATTGGAGGGGAAAAAAGATCTGATGGTTAGGTTCTCCCATTTTATTTGAGTATGTAAAAAATCTACATATATGTTACGCATGAAATGGCCTTTTGTGTGTTGGACTGGGGGCTTCCCAGCACATTTAAGGGAAAATACTTTTGCGTTATTAAAGGGCCACTTAAATACATTTTTACACAGTCCACGTTCCAGAGTTTATGGGTGGTCTATATACTACTCGTTGATCTCGTCTCATCTCGAAAACTAGCTTTTCGAGAGATGTACTTTTTATGGTCCACCGACTCACGCACTACAGTTCCACAGATCTTTCTTCTCCAGGTTACATTAAATAATTTTAATATTTTCAAATACCAAGAGCTGAGGAGAACTTTCAAAAGAATGATCAAATATACCATAGCAACCTAAAGTCGTATATCCAATGGCTGAACAGCTCCTCGGGGACCTGAAAGTCTTGAACACTTGTATGTTGGCAAACGTGAGAAAACAAGAAATTCAGAGCCAAATACTCATGTAATACCATCTGGAATCACTCAAGTTCCTAAATAAGTTCAGTGAAGAAAAACATGATAGGAGTTCTCCATCCTTATTAAGAGAGTTGACTATTTATTCCCTTAATAAATTTATTACTCAGTTAAATTGCAGTTGTTACAATCATGGGAAGTAAGAAGGGAAGGGTGATGACCCTATCAAGCATAATACATCAAAACCATCAAATGTTTTTACCGTTCATGCATAATTTTAAGTTAGGACCCAGCTTTAGCCATAACCAAGGTTGTTAGCAGGCATGAGAACAATTATATTTGCTACCATTCAAAAACCTCTAGCTTATATGTCCACACAGGCCAAACCTGAAAGTCCTATACATAAACGACAATATGCTTAGTTTTAAGTCCATTTCTGTAACATCAGCAGAATAAAGGAATCTGAAGACAGCCTAGGGAACATTTATGGCATCAGGTTGGCAAAATTTGCTGGGGTTGCTAGCCAACTGCACCATTTCCCTAATGCTTGCCTGCCATCAAGGAAAATTACTGGAAAATGTTTACTCTGTGTGTGTCACAAGAAACTGTCCTCCCAGAAGAGCTGAACAGTTATTAAAGAGTGAACGCGCAGGAAACACTTTTGTATTCCACTAAGCTAAAAGGTTTGTTAATGTTCTCAAAGAGACAAATGAAGCAGATCACAGAAGAATAGAATTTATGTAAAAACAATGGCTGGTAGAGGCAGACCGGGGACTTACAAACAATTCAACACCACACACAAGGATGTGCAGTTCGTGTTTTCCTGAGCAAAGACCTCCTGAGAAACCAAAAAAGGTCGCAATAAAAGGAGAAGCGAACAAGTGTTTCCATGATTAAACAGGTTTACATTTAGAACTGAAAACATGAGGAAAAATAGCAGCAAGGATCAAAGCTAGGATGAAACGAACACGAAAGTATTCCAAAATTTTTATATGTATTAAGGATTTACTCTTCAGCTATTTTTATAAAGAATCTGAGGACAACAATAACAGTGATCCTTTAGCTTCTCCTCTTCCCTCTCTCTTTTTAAAAAGTAGAAACCTGGACTATTTTTTTCCTTTCAGGTCAGTACATATTGTAGACAGGCCTGTGATTTAACATAGGTCAGTAGTTGAACCTAGCATTTCTGAGGGAAATGTGAATCTGGCATAGACATAATACAGCAACTCTCCCTTTCTCTCCTTTCCATTCAAGCAATATTTGCACTGCTCACTACAGATGGATGCCATATTTCCCCGCCGAAAACACCACAGTCTTTATGATCTACTCCCCCCTTTTTAAGGTTGGTAATTAAAATGCCTTGTGATGTGTTTTCTGTTAAACTACTATTCATAGAATGCTAGCAGTGGAATTCTTATATGATAATTAAAATTGTATGCATATTGTAGCTGCCCAACAAAATTACTTTTCCCTTGCAGAGGAGAGTAATAGATACCCAGCATCTTCCTTAGTAGCTTTTTAGGTACAAAAGCATAATTTGACAAAAAAAGTACACATTAAATTTTTTCAGGATGTTAACACACCCTATTTTTTTTTTTGAGACGGAGCCTTGCTCTGTTACCCAGGCTGAAGTGGGCAATGGCTCAATCTCGACTCACTGCCACCTCCACCTCCTGGGTTCAAGCAATTCTCCCACCTCAGTCTTCTGAGTAGCTGGGACTACAGGCACACATCGCCATGCCCAGCTAATTTTTGTATTTGTATTTTTAGTAGAGATGGGGTTTCGCCATGTTGGTCAGGCTGGTCTCAAACTCCTGACCTCAAGTGATCTGCCTGCCTCGGCCTCCCAAAGTGCTGGGATTACAGGTGTGAGCCACTGTGCCCGGGCAATGTACACTATTTTATATACATTATTTTAGTATTAATTAAATATCTTATTTCATATTTTAAGGTACACAGAGCTGTCCAGGAATAAAGCCATGCTGCAGTACCTAAGAAACACTATACTTCAAATTTACTAACTGTTAACTATTTTGGAAAATCTTATTAGCGGTGATAAAACCATTGTTAGATATTGTATTATAGGGTATTATAAATACCCTAACAAATATCTACTTTCTTATATCTTCTGGTTCAATCATACATAAGCATTTACATAATTAAATACATCATATAATATTATATATGACTGCACCACTTTATATTAAGTGTCAGACATTAGATGACTTAAGTTATGTATATAGATTTATTATCCATCCATTTCTTTTCAAAATAGTGAAAAAGGCATTATGCGTATTTGTTAGGAAAAGGAAGCATCAGTGTTCCCACTTGGATGGGAGAAAAAGGAAGCATCAGATGGGTGGAATGGAGAACTAATGGCCTGCTCTAACTACACCCATCCAGGATGACTCATCTTTTTATAGACAGCTCACCTTGTAAAGACCACCCAAAAGAAAGGGTAAGTGGTAACTGGTCACCTTTAAAGCAAATGTTGCAATAGGAAGTGACGTAGCAAATTCAAAGGGATTAATTTCTGTATTGAGTCTTGTACTTCCGAAAAAGATGCATGGGTGGGTGAGGAGAATCAAAAGGTCACGAAGAGGAAGAAGTGCTGGGGCGTTCTAAAAATAATCTCTTAAGTCTTTTGCACGGACATATAAGGAAGACACTAATCTTGATGTGCAAATTGATAAGTGTGGAGGTCAAGTGTGTAGGGCATCAATCCGATGAGTTCAACAAGTGCCTTTTACTTGGGATAACCGACTCTATAGTACGTTGTTACTCTGCTTTCTGTTACAACGACCAAGAAGGCAATAGTCTTTATTTCAAATGTAAAAGTAAACACTGATAATCAAACTTACTTTGTGGAACATCTGATCACAGAATTACTCTTTCTTCCAAGAAACAATGTCATCATTAAAATCATGATCAAAGCCCTGGCATTTTAAAAGAAATTCTAGTTAAGAGAACTTGTCAAGGGTAGTGTTCTAACTGCCATAAACAATTATGTGCATTCATCTGGTAACTGTTTTTTGTAGTGCTTACTATGTGCCAAGGAGATACAATACCAAGGAAAAACAATAGAACCTTCATCAGATTGGACAGAATGGGCGTAAAGAAAAGTGAATATGTGTCTAATGTCTAGATTTACAAGTATTCTAAAGATAAGGTGCATGTTGCTGTATGAGTCTGAAATGGAAGGATTTGATAAAAGGAATTTCTAAGGAAGAAAAGAATGAGAACTGAAGATTCAGGAGACTTTTACTAGAAGGAGATGGTAAGTGGAAATCACCAGCCTGAACGAACACCTTTTGTCACTGCTGTTCTAGTGGTAGGATCTGCATGGTTTTTAGAAACTAAGACAGGGTAGGTGGCTGGAGAGCAGAGGGCTACAAGACGGCAAAGTGGACAGACCATGCAAAATTAAAAACAGATGTGAAGGAGAAGTGCTCAGAGAGCCTACCTGCCTACAAAAAAGAAAATGGCCATAAATTCCACAATGTGAACGTGAAACTGCTCTCTGCTCTACAATGTCAGTTTTTTGGATATCAATTAATAAAAATATCATATTAAAATAAGAGAAAGCCAGCATGGTGGTGCATGCCTGTAGTTTCAGTTATTCAAGAGGGTAAGGCAAGAGGATCACTTGAGTTCAGGAGTTCAAGGCTGTAGTGAGCTGTGATCATACCACTGCACTCCAGCCTGGCCAAAAGAGCGAGACCCTGTTTCTTAATAAAATAAAATAAAATAAAACAAAAGAACAGGAACAACATATAAGAACAATCCCCGGTCATTTATTTCCACATATTTCCAATGCTATTGTGTTAATCTTTTAATTTTCATTTTCCAGGAATTTATGCAATATAGTTGGTTTATCCAAAAGAAGCATAACTATCAAAAAATCAGTCAATAATTTTATGTTTTGACAGGCAGTGTCACACCTTAGATTAACAAGAAAGAAATAGAATTTCTGGTTTTTATTAAGTTTATAGAGTCAATCTGTAAGTGATTCAAGATCCAAAGCTTTTCTTTTTTTTTAATTCTGAAATTCACCTTAAGCACATTTATGTCTGAAAATGAGCATACTTGCAGGGATTCCATGAACCAACTCAATAAAACAATGAAATATGGAAATATGAGAGTATAGTTTTAAAATGGCTATGTGGGGAAAGTCAATACTCCTCTCATTTTCGTTTGAAGAAACTGATGATTAAATGTTGCTTAAAACATGAATCAATTAAGTTCCTCTAGGAAGTTATGGGAACACAGAATAGTTAATCCAATTCATTTTCACTAATGTAATACGGTATACACTTTTGAGGATGCTGTATCATGTGGCATGCATGATATCCTTCTTCCAGATTAAAGTTTATGGTATATCAGCTACTACCCTAGTAATCTTTAAGCCAAGATTGCTAAAACTATAAAGTATGCCTGTGAAATCCAATCCTGAGAAGTGCAAATGTAGACCTCTAATTCTTTCTACTTTACCTGCTTTTTTTTTTCTTCCTTCTAATTGGATTAGAACTGTTTCATTCCAAAGGGGTGTTGAAATTTTTCCCTTCCTATCTTTTTTTCATTTTTTTTCTTCAGTTGAACTTCTAATAGTATTCATGTCCAGGGTTTGGTTTGGTTTTAATACTTAAGACTTTTTGTTTATTTGTTTCTTAAATATAAAAGAAAGAAAAAAATTGATTTTCAGAAAAACACAATTCAACTGATAGTTATACATGAATATTTTAACAGACACATTTTTGAATCGAGGTTCGTCATTTAACACACTTTAAAAAATGAGTAATTTTCCTCATCTGCTCCCTCATTCCCCACAGCACAGTCTACTGCTTCCTATCCACCTCACAAGCTCACTTTGCCATATAAGGAGTATATTTCAAGATTCAGAAGCAATAGATATATTTAACCAACTGTAAATATTATACACTGCTTAGGAAAAGACAGTTACTCTCTGAACTTAATGATAGTCAATAACCCTAAATAAACTATAATGACTTTTGTTTTTAAAAACTCACTAGGTTGTACTGCATTTAGTAACTATGTGGTTTCACTAGGTTTTAATTCCTCAGTAAACAGGAATTGAGTCCTCAGGATTGTGGTTTTTGAAATTAGGGTGTGTTTAGATTTGGAGGCTGCCCAAGATTCATTCACATCTAGAAGAGAAAGCTCACTGCCAAACATATGCAATCAGGAGAGAAAAAAAGATTACATTCTAAATAAGGTTTGTATAACAAATACTTCCATCTGTTTCACAGAGATCAAATAGAACTACTTTAAAACAGACCAATGACATTTAAGCATCTGGCAAAAAGAAAGTGTGTTGTATTTATGGGAAAGGATTTAGGTTAGCAATATTTTTTTCTTCAAGGATAAGAAATGGAATGCCAAATAAGATTATTACTCATATATTTAATTTAAAAATTGAGTTTAAATATGTTTATTTTTTCTAGATAAAATTCACATGTAACCTCAAATGTTATTATTAAACTATTAAGGCAAAATTAAGACTATTCAGCTATCTTTCAAACACTGTGTCAGACCTGAAATTAATAATTACCCTTACACCAACATGATAAAGTTGGAAAGATTTCCAAAGAGGACTCAAGCCAAGTCTAAGCACGAGCATATCACTTTTTGTTTCTAGAGACACTTTCATATGAGCATGACACCTACCATATGAAGTCACAAACACATGTGACTGTCATGCCAGATGAGACAATACCTCCTAAAACTTCAACCCTCCCTACCATCTGTGCCAGTTACTGCCTCTCATCCCTCAGTTTACCTTCTAGAACTGAATCCGAGATAAAGGACTGGGCTCAGCAACTCCCCCTTAATAGCGAATACGATGTTATGCTTTGCCAGTAGGAGGCGATGGAAGAGCAGTGCTGGAGGAAGGGGGTTCCTCTTCCTGTCTCTGGTATGCAGTTTGCCTTTTCTGCAGCACAATTGGGTGGGTGTATAATGACATCTGGGGGTGCTCTGCCACACCCCAGCAGCACACTCAGAGTGCAGAGTCCTTTGGCAACCTTGCAGTCCTGACCAAGATTCAGTGACCAGTTTGCCCCCAATGCAGACACCATGCACTGTGCACCTGCACCAGCCAAGGCTCGCTTGTGCCCTGAGGTTTGTCTCCTGGGCCCTCCCTACATGGATACTGTACACTCTGGGCTTCATGTTCACTGTAGCATCCTAACTCCTGCATGTCTGCCCACTAGCTGGAGCTCACCTGCCCCCAGAAGTATGTTTCCTGCTTGCCCAGAGACATGACCAGCTATAGCCCAGGCAAACCAGGGGGCTGTGACCACACCTTCTCCAATGAGATCTGCATCCCAGCCTTAGAAAGGGGACCCCCTTCCAAGCTTATCCGAACTTGGGTATGCTTACTCATCCCTAGGCTGCTGTTATAGTTATCACTACATTCCTGTACTCTTCCATCATAGGTTAATCATTCATTATATTAAACACTTCTGCTTATATTAGTCTGTGGTTTATGTACCAATTGAACCCATACTGTTAGACTTTCTAACACTCACAGCCTTACTCTCCACTTTCTGCCTTGAGACTGCTAGACTCCTGTGTCTGCATATCCATTATGAAGGAGCAGACCACTCAAACCTAACATAACCACAGAATTCTCATTTCCCCATCTTCTACCAAGCTGCATCCACTTATCAGCTAATGGCAATCTCTTCCTATTGTTCAAGCCAAAAATTGCGGGATCACTCTCAATTTCTTGTTTTCTCTCACAGTCCATACCCAGCCCACTGGCAAATTCTACTGGCATATTCTTCAAAATAGTTCCAGAGTCTGACCACTTCTCAGCAGCTACACTGTGTAGACTGAGGTCCAAGCCACTATCATCTCTTAACTCTGAAAGGTCTCTGACACTCCACCTTGCTTCTCAGAGTCTATTCCTAGTTGTCAGAGCTTCTTACAGGGGTGTCCAAGGGAGAGAATACAGTCATGGGTTCTTAGTTTCTGTTTCTGGTTGGGCCAGTAAAGCCCCTTCCTCATCCCTCTTTTCTACTTATCACTACACATGAAACTAAAAACCATGGTGTCAGCCTGCTAAAAGCCTGAAACAAACAAAAAAACAGAACGACAACAAAATAAGGTGAGTTGGACAAACTTTACAACATGAATCCTCTAGCCAAAACTCTGTGCTCACTTCCCATTTTACTCAGAGAAAAAGTTAAAGTCTTACAAAGTTCTACAAGTCCCTAGAGGGGCTAGTCCCCACCAATTTATCTCTAAGTAACTTCTACAATGTTCCCCTCCCTTGTGCCATTTCAGCTGTGTGGACTTCCAGCTGTTCCCTGAATATATCAGACTTGCTCACACTTCAGGCATGATATGGTCTCTTAGATTTTCTTGCTCACACTTCAGGCATGATATGGTCTCTTAGATTTACACATGGCTTCTCTTCCTCATCTCCCGCAATTCCTAGTTCAAATGTCATTTTTCAAATAACAACCATATTTAAAATTGTGCCCACCATCCTGGGCAACATCCTTTCCCTCACATTGATTTTTTTCCCTTTAACACAGAATATTTAAAAAACTAAACATGCACCTAATAGCCACAATAAATAAATAAACAAATAAATAAAATACCTAGGAATACCAAGAAGGTGAAAGATCTCTATGAGGAGAACTACGAAACACTGCTGAAAGAAATCATAGATGACACAAACTGAAAAGCATTCCATGCTAATGGGTTGGAAGAATATCATTAAAATGTCCATACTGCCCAAAGCAATCTACTGATTCAATGGTATTCCTACCAAATTACCAACATAATTTTTCACAGAATTAGTAAAAACTTCTAAAATTCACATGAAACCAAAAAAAAAAAAAAAAGCCCAAATAGCCAAGATAATCCTAAGTAAAAACAACAAAGCCAGAGGCATCATATTACTGGGCTTCTAACTATACTACAAGGCTACAGTTACCAAAACAGCATGGTACAAAAATAGACACACAGACAAATGGATTAGAATAGAGACCCTTGAAATAAAGTTTCACACACCTACAACCAACTCATCTTTGACAAAGTCAGCAGAAATAAACAATGGAGAAAGGACTCCCTATTCAATCAATGGTTTGTGAAAACTGGCTAACCATATGCAGAAGAATGAAACTGGACCACTAACTCTCACCATATATAAAAATTAACTCAAGATGGATTAAAAACTTAAAAGTAAGACCTCAAACTATAAAAACTCTGGAAGAAAAGCTAGGAAATACTCTTTTAGACAAGTATTGGGTCTAGGCAAACAATTTATGATGAAACGCTAAAAACAAACGCAACAAAACCAAAAATAGAGAAATGAGACAATTAAACCAAGGAGCTTCTGCACAACAGAAGAAACTCTCGACAAGAATAAACAGATAACCTCCAGAATGGGAGAAAATATCTGCAAACTATGCATCTGACAAAGGACTAATATCCAGAATCTATAAGGGATTTAAATGAATCAACAAGAAAAAAAGGAAACAACCTCATTAAAAAGTGGCAAAGGACAAGAACAGACATTTCTCAAAAGATGATAACAAGCAGCAAACAAACATAAGAAAAAGTGCTCAGCATGACTAAACACCAGAGAGATACAAATCAAAACCATAATGAGATGTCGTCTCACACCAGTGAGAATGGCTATTACTAAAATGTCAAAAAATAACAGGTGTCACAGAGGTTGTGAAGACAAGGAAATGCTTACACACTGTTGGTGGGAATGCAAACTAGTCCAGCCACTGTGGAGAGCAGTTTGGAGATTTCCCAATGAACTAAAAATAGAAATGCCATTCAATCCAGCAATGCCATTAGTGGGTATATATTCAAAGGAAAATAAATCATTCTACCAAAAAGACACAGGCACTCATATGTTCATCACAGCACTATCTGCAATAGCAAAGACATGGAATAAACCTAGACGTCCATCAACAGTGGACTGGATAAAGAAAATGTGATACATATAACCCATGGAATGCCACAACACCATAAAAAGAATGAAGTCATGTCCTTTGCAGAAACACGGATGCAGCTAGAGAGTGTTACTCCATACGCAGAAACAGAAAATCTAATATCACCTGTTCTCACTTACAAGTAGGAGCTAAATCTTGGGTTCACATAAAGATGGGTAGAAACTGGGGACTCCAAAAGGAGGCAGGGAGAGGAACAAGGGCTGAAAAACTTCCTGTTGGATACCATGTTCAGCTTCTGGGTTATGGGATTAACAGAAGCCCAAACCTCAGCCCCACTCAATATGCCCTTGTAACAAACCTGTCATGTATCCCTTGAATCTAAAATTAAAATGGATTAAAAAAAAAACTATAAGCAGCCATGCGCGGTGGCTCACGCCTGTAATTCCAGCACTTTGGGAGGCTGATGGGGGTGGATCATGAGGTCAGGAGTCCGAGACCAGCCTGGCCAACATAGTGAAACACCATCTCTACTAAAAATACAAAAATTAGCTGGGCATGGCGGTACGTGCCTGTAATCCCAGCTACTCAGGAGGTTGAGGCAGGAGAATCACTTGAACCAGGAGGTGGAGGTTGCAGTGAGCCGAGACTGCGTCACTGTATTCCAGCCTGGGTTACAGAGTGAGATTTCATCTCAAAAAACAAAACAAAAAAACGAAAAACAACAACAACAACAACAAAAAACCTTACAAGCATATCTATTCTAGAAAACTGTATAACTAATGACTTTAAAACAATTATGCTGACCTTATAATGGTTTATATCCTATTACAATAATTATGCTACACTATTAAGATGACCTTTTCATGTAATAATTCTTTTTTTTTTTTTTTGAGACGGGAGTCTTGCTCTGTCGCCCAGGCTGGAGTGCAGTGGCCGGATCTCAGCTCATTGCAAGCTCCGCCTCCCGGGTTTACGCCATTCTCCTGCCTCAGCCTCCCGAGTAGCTGGGACTACAGGCGCCTGCCACCTCGCCCGGCTAGTTTTTTGTATTTTTTAGTAGAGACGGGGTTTCACTGTGTTAGCCAGGATGGTCTCGATCTCCTGACCTCGTGATCCGCCCGTCTTGGCCTCCCAAAGTGCTGGGATTACAGGCTTGAGCCACCGCGCCCGGCCTCATGCAATAATTCTTACACGAAAAAGTGTAAGTGGAAGAAATACATAAAAGGGATATGTATGCAATTATTTGGTAATAAGTAAAACAGTAACTATGTTAAATTAAAAATATACAATAGACACATTCCTTGGCATTTACAATAGCTAAGTTTCTGCAAGTCTGGATTTATTTTGACTGCACTATAGTAGCATTTCCCAAACCACGTAATACTATTGTTTTCACTAGATTAATAATTTAATTGAATATAGTTTAAAATGTCCTCCACTTGGAAACTACCACATTATTAGACATACACTATGGCTCTGCCATTTTATTTTTAACTTTAACTTATTTGATTAACTTATTTTTCACCTGTTTGATTATGCAACGTGTTTTCTACAATAGACTACAAAAACAATAGTGTTTCACTGAACCCAGTTTGAAAAACACAATACTGGGAAACGCATACTTTCAAAAATGAATGAGTTTCTTTCTCAACAACACCTAGATTGTGTATCTTGTATTAGAGAGAGAAGTAAGCTCATTTAAATGTTAAATGAAAAGAAATGATTAAATACAGTTACACAGACTATGTTGCCAAAGATACAAAATTATCCAATGTGCCAAAATGAGGAAAATCTGACTAAATCTCAAAGGAAAATACAATCAACAGATGCCAACCTCAAGATGACCCAGGTGTTCATATTGTCTTTAGAAAAGCTGCTATTACAACTATGCTCCATGATATGAACAAAAATACATTAAGAATGAATGAAAAAATTAGAAATCCCAGAGAGGATTCTGGGAAGATAGCAGAGTAGAAAGTATCAGGGATCTATCTCCCCATCTAGACAATTGTACTAGCAGAATCTGTTGGAAACTTTGGGGTCTATTGTTGGGCTTACAACTTCCAAAGAAAGGCACGGAGCTTAAATTACAGTTAATTTTGGTCAATGTCAGCTCTTAGCAGATTAGCAGCTACCTATCCCCCACTCCCGGCCCTGTGGCAGGCAGCTGTGCGTGTGCTTCTGGAGCAACCTGCACGCAGCCTGCAGGAGCCAAAGTGAGCCAACCTCCCAATCCCCTCACCTTCCAAATATAAAGGATCTGTGCTCTGATCCCTGATTACTGCTTCTGATCACACAGGTGCAAACAAAGAAGCAGGAGGCCATTGCTGAGCCTCTGTCCCCGCACTGTAGTTGCCCCTCCTTATCTGGTTGAAGTGACAGCTGGGGGATTAAACGGCCAGAGCCCTCTTTTTTCCATGATTCCTTTTAATCTTTCCCACCTTTTGGGAGCCAGACATTAAAGATGAGGACATTTAAAAGCAACTGTATAGATCGGGAAAATTAGAAAATGACCACGTGTGCCCAGGGAAAGGTGCAGGCTGAAAAATGCCCTGAGAAGACCTTAAGTTTACACTTCAAACTTATCTTTGGCACAAAGATAAACTACAAAAATCAAAAAACAATAAATAAAAACAATAAAAAAAAAAACCTCAGCAAACCCTTGAGAAGAGGGAGAATGTGATTTTCGGAATTACATTGTTAAATTCAAGTGTCCACTTTTCAAAATAAAAAAGAAAGAAAATCACAAGACATACAAAGAAACAAAAGTTTGCACCATTCAAAGGATAAAGATAAATCAATACAAATTATCCGTGAAAAAGACCTGATAGCAGAGTCAAGAGGAAGGATTTGTAAATTTTGTTTTAAATATGCTCAAAGAACTAAAGAAAGAAAGCCAAGAAAACAATGTACAGACAAAATGGCAATATTAATAAAGAGATAGAAAACCTGAAAAGAAATCAAAAAGAAGCTGAAAAATACAATAACTGAAAAGAACTGAAAACTACAATAACATTAAAAAATGCACTAAGAGAATTTAAAGAGAGATTTAAGGAGGCAAAAGAATGAATCCATGAACTTGAAGATGGATCAGAAAGTATCAAGTCTAGAGAACAGAAAAAGAAAAATGGAAGAAAAGTGAAGAGAGCCTCAGGAAGCCGTGGAACACCATCAAGCAGACCCAATATGCATTATGGAAGTCCAAGAAGAAAAAGAGAGAAAGGAACAGAGAGGATTTTTTAAAAAATAATGGCTGAAAGCTTGTCCAATTTGATGAAAGATGTGAACGTTAACATCCAAGAAGCTTAATGAACTCAAAATGATGTTAATCCAAAGAGACCTACATCAAGACACATTACAATCAAACTTTTGAAAGACAAAGTCAAAGAGAGAATACTGACATCAGCAAGAAAGAAGCAACTGGTCACACACAAGAAATGCTCAATAAGAATCTCTGCAGGTTTCTTGTCACAAATTTGGGAGACCAGAAGGCAGTGGTCTGATATATTTAAAGTGCTGAAACAAAATAAAATGTCAACCAATAATTCTATATTCAGTAAAACTATCCTTTGACTATGAGGGAAAAATTATAACATTCCAGATATACTAAAGCTGGAAAAATTTATTATCACTAGATCTGCACAGCAAGAAATGCTCAAGAGAGTCCTGCAGGATGAAATGACAGGACATTAGACCATAACTCAAAGTTGTATGAAGAAAGAAAGACCTGAGCACATCAGCCACTTTAACTCTTAGAATCAGCCTCTCTCACTTGACGAAGACAAAGCAAATTCTCTTTGTGATCAAGAAAAACCAAGGTCCCCAAAGATCATCTGAGGCAGGAGAGCACAGTCTCAAGGTACAAAAAGTTCAGTTATTTTCCTGGAATGGGAAGGGAAGTATACTTCTTTTTACTTAATTTTCTGATTTTTTTTTAAGCCATAGAGAGAATAACAAAAACAAATATTTTGCTCTATATAGAAATTGTCTTTCTATATCATTGTTGTATAATGGTAATATAATCCTATTTTTATTTTCATTATATTTATATCCATATAGACCATAAAAATGTATGGGAAAAGTGCCAGCTAACCTTTTTATGTGAAACAAATTAAACTTTAGTAGCTTGAAACTCTAATTACTAATATTCATAATTCTTTTGGCCTAGGTTGATTTGTCTAATAGTTACACTTAGATATCAGGCAAATCTGACTAGACCCACGTGTCGGACCCATTAATGTGTCTGATGGTTGGAAAACTGGTTTTGAAAGAATTTCCCTAGAATGTATGACTAAGGTGGAATTTCTGGACTAATTATATTAGACATTGCAAATTGATTTCCATTGAGATTATACCAAATTGTATTAATATAGTATATAATAGTTATTATTTTTTCAAATGCTCATCAACATTTGATACTGTCAAACTTTTTCATTAGAGATGAAAAAGTATCTTACTGATGTCTTATTTCCATTTTCTTGCTTACTATTGAGAATACACACTTTTTCTTGTATTTATTGGGCATACAAGTTTACTTTTTTTGAGTTGCCTTGTTATATCTTTTGTTCATTTTTCTTTGGACTTGTCTCTTGATAAGTGTAAGAATTTTTCAATAGTCTGGGTCCTGTTTTTCTGAGGGCCCAGGTATTGCAACTTTCTTTTTCTAGCTTCTGGTTTATCTTTTAAATGTGTGTAGGTGCCTTTTAAAAAAACTGAACATAATTATTCAATTTGTAATACAAATTATCAATGTTAACAAAGATAAAGAATCTCAAAAAAGAACTATTAATGAAAATTCTAGAAGTGAAAATTATGACATTGGAAATAAAATGTTTTCATTTGAGAGGTTGAATAGAATAAAGATGGCAAAAGAAAGAATCAGTGAAAGTACACAATATGATAAACAGAAAGAAAAAAATGATGGACAATCTAATGAACAAAATCTCAGGGACTTGAGAAAAAGTACTCAAGATGTAACATGTGTGTCATTAGTAAACCAGAGAGGAGAGAAACTGGGAGCACAGAGTACAAAAGAATATTTTCAGGTTGAAGGACGAAAGATGGAAAAACTCTCAAATGTGGTGAAAAATCATAATTATAATCAGTAAGTCCATCAAACTCAATCAGAATACAAGAAAGCCATGACTACTTATATTATAATAAAACTGATTAAAACCCAATAAAAAGAAAACCCTAAAGGCAGCAGAGGGGGAAAAATGACAATTTATATATTAATACAAAGTAATGATGATGGCAGACCTATCATCAGAGACAAGGTAGATCAGAGGTAATTGGGATATCTTCATTATGCTGAAAGAAAAAAATTGTCAACCCAGACTTCTATATCCAATTTTAAAATGTCCTTCAAAAAATGAAGGTGAGATTAAAACATTCTAATATGAAAGAAAATTAAGAAAATTCATCACTGAAAAGATGTGTTTTCAAAATATATTGCAGATACTTCCTTAGGCAGAAGAAAAATGATATAAAATGATACTGGAGGGAAACTTGGTCTTAACAAAGGAAGAGCTTCAGAAATGGGGGAAATGTAGCTAAATGTAAAAAAAAATCTATATTTAAACGTTTAATTATTTAAAATATAATCACATACAGATGCTACTCACATCACAACAAAATCATTAAATGGAGCAGGAGAGGCAGCAAAAAGCCATATATGGAGTGAAGGTTTCTATATTTTATATGAAAATTCCATCTAAGTAGAGTATAAAAGGTTAGGAATATACATTGTGATTCTTAGAACAACTGAAAAATACATAACACAAAGAGGTGCAGCTAAAAAAAAAAGCAATAGAAATAAAATTAAAAACAAAGCAAAAAATCCCATGTAAATAATAAGGTAGAAAAGAAGAATTAGAGGGACAAAAAAATGACACACCTAAATCCAACTGTAACAATAATTACAATAAATGTTGACAATCTAAATGCTCCAAGAAAGTAAAGATTATTACAATGAATAAAAAACATAGACCCAAATGCATGCTGTCTATGAGAGATGCAATTCAAACACAAAGACACAGGAAAGTTGAAACCACACAGATAGAACTAGAAAAGAAAACATGCAAACAGTAAGTATCAAAAGAATAGAATAGCTATTTAAATATCAGTTAAAACAAACTTCAAGACAAAGAGTATTACCAAAGTGAAGAAGAATATTTCATACTGATAAAAAGCAACATCCAAGAGAAAAAGCCATTCCAAATATGCATGTGCCTAATATACTACCTAGCACTGATCTTAGCAAACTGCATGACAGTTAGCTTTCTAGAAATATTTTTCAATGAAAGAAATAATCAGTAAAACAAGGTAAGTTATATATGTCTCTTTATTTTGTTTTCATTTCAGTTTGATGGGCATCTGAGCATGCTATAAGCAAGGAGGGATGGGAGAAAGAAACTAGCACAAAGTGAGAAGAGCTCTTTGATTGGAACATCAGAGGCGGGTACAGAGATTGTCTTAGAATTTTTTAGATAAAGAGAAAATGGTAGTGACAAATGAGGAAACAATGGTAAATACAAATCAGATGGCTTAATGTTCCTATATTTGTGAGTTGGGAATCTAGGAGAATGCATGGAAAAGAAGGCGGCATCCCATGTTGCCTAAACATTCTACCGTCCTGAGCTCCCATTTCAAACGGCTCATTCATTCAGCAGTCATTTAATGGAATGAAATAGCACAGAAAGCATATAAAACTTCTATTATAGTTACACTTGGTTCCTAGACTTCCCTTACCTGATACAGTATGAATGAAAAGAGGTAGTCTGAATCACAGTCCCCTTAGTAATAGCAACCATATTGGTTTCATGCAGTTGGAACTACAACTTCTGGTATACCCTTGTGTGATTTGGGGTGATAGAGGAGGGACAGAACATGCAAACACATACTCATGTCATGTGGAAATGAAATCGTGGCCTGTTTTAATCGAACTATTATATAGCTATAAAGTATGGGGAGAGTCTGCAGGAAGTAGGAAGGCCTCCAGCCAAGGTACGCCACAGATGTGCCCTCATACAGCATGCTGCCTTATTCCCATTAGTCATGCATAAACATGCAGTCTATTAGCAACTGAAAACATGGAAAAACTTGTTCTGCTTTGTGCACCAAAAAATAAACTACAACTAGTTCTGTAATCTTAGGTCCATCTTGGGTTCATCACGGTATGCATTATGTAGCATAAACTGAGAAAAGGAAGCTCAAGTTTCTTTTCAGTCCAGCGGACACTCAAAAGATTCAAAGTAACTTGGGAAATGGGAAGAGCTTCCTTAGCAATTCAAGGAGCTCCTGGGGCAATCATGTCTGAAATTACATCAACAAGAAGGAAACAAATCTACTCAGTTTGCCCTAAAATAGAATGTCACTGTTTGAATTTAAACCATTGTTTGAAAAATTACACATAACCTGATCAGATTCTTGCTGGGATAGCAATGGTTAGCTCTGTCCATGGTAAAGGTATCACTTCTGAGTCTCTGCAGAAATATTTCTGAAACTACCTTATTTTTAAGAAAGCCAGGTTTCCTTTTATACTGATGTTTTAAAAAAGCAGAACATTTGAAATGTAAATAATAACATTAAACATTTTCATTTCTTTCAATTATAAAATGATACCAAGAGGAAAACATTGCTATTCTCAGGTCATTGTTTAATTAAGTAGTAATTATTATGAATGTTTTATACAAACAATTATGTTCAATATGGAATATAAAAATTCAGGTCATGTGCAGTGACAGCACCCCTGTCATTCCAGCAATCAGTAAGGTTGAGGCGGCTGGATCACCTGAGGTCAGGAGTTCGAGACCAGCCGAGCCAACACGGTGAAACCCAGTCTCTCCTAAAAATACAAAAATTAGCCAGGTGTGGTGGTGGGCGCCTGTAATCTCAGCTATTCTGGAGGCTGGGGCATGAGAATCACTTGAACCTGGGAGGCAGAGGTTGCAGTGAGCCAAGATCATGCCACTGCACTCCAACTTGGGTGACAGAGTAAGACTCTGTCTCAAAAAAAAAAAAAAAAAAATTTCAACTAATAAGGAATTTGTAGTTATGTGAGAAGATAAGACATATGCATACATAAAGATAATGTAAAGCAAAAAGTGGGAAATTCCCAGGAAAGGAAGAAAGGAACACTATAAGATTTCAACAATGTCTTACATAGACTGCAGCAGTCCCTAACCTTTTTGGCACCAGGGACCAGTTTTCTGGATGACAACTTTTCCACAGACCTGGGGTTGGGGGTATGGTTTGGTGATGAAATTGTTCCACCTCAGATCATCAGGCATTAGATTCTCATAAAGAGCATGCAACCTAGATCCCGTGCATGTGCAGTTCACAGCAGGATTTGCACTCCTAGCTCCTATGATAAGCAAATGCCACCACAGATCCAACAGGAGGTGGAGCTCAGGCAGTAATGCTTGCTCACCAGTGGCTCACCTTCTGCTGTGTGGCCCAGTTCCTAACAGGCCACAGAATGGTACTGATCCTTGGCCTAGGGGTTGAGGACCCCTGATATACAGGACATTTAGGGAAGAACTGTGCCAAGTACTACTTAACTCTAGGTTCTGGAGATACTGCTGTGGATAAAACAACTATTTTTGCCTTCCCAGGACTCATTTTTTAATAGTTATTGATCAGGAATTTGCATATATGTATTATCGGCATATAAAGTATGTACAATGACCTGTTATTGTTTGTAACGGATTCTTCAAGTTCCTGTACTGCAGAGGGCTAACCTGATACTACTTAAACTAATAATTGTGAATCACCCTCTCACAAAATAATTATTCCCTTGACACGATGAACATTAAAGTTTAAGAACAGCAGCAGCAACAAAAATTTTTAAAAAACCACAAGTTTAACCAGTGCTAGCTGGTATACTATACACTGACTGTTTACGCCCCACCCCCAATTCCACAGGTTGAAACCTTATGCCCAGGATGATGGTATTAAGGTAGGGCCTTTTGGAAGCAATTAGGTCATGAAAGCAGAGCCCTCATGAATGAGATTAGTGCCCTTGTAAAAGAGACCTCAAGCAGCCCCCTTGTCCCTTCTACCATGTGAGGTTACACAAGAACATCACAATCTGTGACCTGGAAGAGGGCCCTCACCAGATCCCAAATCTGCCAGTGTTGGAATTCTCAGTCTCCAAAACTGCGAGAAATAAATTTCATAAGCCACTTAGGCTATGGTATTCCATGACAGCAGCCCAAACAAAGACAGTACTTGTTCTACTTTCATGAAGTAAGATAACATTCTGGGTAGCTATGTAGTTTGTCCTGAGTCATAAATTTATATTTTGTGAAATTACTTTACTTTGAAAGGCTAAATACTCCCATACAAAATATTCTTTTTTTTTTTTCCTGAGACGGAGTCTCACCCTGTCACCAGGCTGGAGTGCAGTGACGCAATCTCGGCTCACAGCAACCTCTGCCTCCCAGATTCAAGCAATTCTCCTGCCTTAGCCTCCCGAGTAGCTGGGATTACAGGTGCCCAGGCCACCATGTCTGGCTTATGTTTGTATTTTCAGTAGAGATGGGGTGTCACCATGTTGGCCAGGCTGGTCTTGGACTCCTGACCTCGTGATCCGCCTGCCTTGGCCCCCCAAAGTGCTGGGATTACAGGCATGAGGCACCGCACCCAGCCCAAATAAAATATTATAAATCAGCATAAAATAAACATCCCTCATATAGTTGTCTTCAATTTTCTGGATACATTTCTACCCATGAATACATCAAGTTTAAATAACACATTCATTCCTAGATACACATACACATGTATAGATACACACACATACCATGAATACAAATGTATATATGTAATATATATGTGCAAGATAGATAGATACACACACACCAACATCTTAAATCATTATGACCTGCTGAAGAAATTACTTCCCTCTACTATTTCCTCATTTCTTCCATACAGCCCTCCTGGTTGGAAGAGGGTTAGTATGAAAGGTTCAAGAGAAACGAAAACTCTCTGTACCTCCCAATGGTTATATTTTAAATACCAATTTCACTGGAACATAAATATACTAAATATATGATTTACTTTTTCCAGTTTTCCCTTTGCATAGTGACAATTATATAATAAATCACTCAAACCTTCCCTCTCAATCTTTGTTTATGACTCAGTTTCACAGAATGCTTATGTTCACCATGCTTAATGGGTACCAATTCTACACTCAGCCCACAGATTCTGTACAATGCACCATGAGAAATATTTTGTCTTACATCGGTCTCAGTCTCACAGGTGAGAGCACCATATAACACATGTTTAAAAAGAACCAAACTCAAGAGTGGATGAGCAGGTTGAACACACAGTCCTCAAGGGAGTAATCTAGGAACAGAGTCTGCATTCTGCCCACCACATGGGTCTCCCCAGAGCCAAGAATTATTTGACTTGAGACAGAAAAATCAAGGACCAACTAAGGCCATGCCCCAAAGAGCAGAGGTTTAAATACCAGGCAGATCAAAGGCAAGAACAGAAATAAAGTTTAAAAAATAAAAAAAAGCACTCAAAGATATTAGACCCAAAATGGGACCATACTGAGACTTTACATATAATCAAAAGCACTGAAAACAACCTGCTTTATTACGACTTGAATCAATATTATTTAATATCATGTTCCAGCTAAAGACATCGCATATCGCACTTCCCAATGGCACTAAATGTATCGTGCTATGGTTATTCTCCTCCAATACCTTACTCCCTTTTCCTACCACCTTTGTAAAAAAATGAAAAGTACTACATAAAAGAAAAGCTAAATGTCCTGCCACTTAGTGAAATAAACCATAGCAGTATAGAGAAACAGAGGCAGAATGAACTAAATCCCAGCTATACTACATCACTAGCTATGTGCCCCTAAGTCAGTCATCTAACCACTCCAACTTTCCTCATGTAAAACAGGGGTGATCATAATAGCAATTTGATCACCGTTCATCAGAGAAATGCAAACCAAAACCACAGTGAGCTATGACTTCACATCTGTTGGCATGGCTACTAGGAGAGAGATAGCAGGTGTTGGTGAAGATGAGGAGAAAAGGGAGCCCTGGAACACTGTTGGTAGGAATGTAAATTGGTACAGCCATTATCAAAAGCAGTGTAGGTGTTGCTCAGAATATTAAAGACAGAACTACCATATGATCCAGCAATTCTATTTCTGGATATCCATCCAAAGGAAATGAAAAGTATGTTCAAGAGATATCTGTACTTTCATGTTCACTGCAGCACTACTCATAAGAGACAAGATATAAAACCAATCAAAGTGTCCATCAACAGATGAATGGATAAAGAAAATGTGGTACATATACACAGTGGAATATTATTCAGCCACAAAAAAGAAAGCAATCCTGCCACTGGCAACATCATGGACGAACCTGGAGGGCATTATGCTAAGTGAAATAAGCTAGACACAGAAAGAAAAATAAGGAATCTAAAAAACTTGAACTCATAGAAACAGAGAGCATAATGGTGGTTGCCCAGGGGTGGGAGGTAGGGAAAATACGGAGATACTGGTCAAAAGGTACAAACTTTCAGTTATAAGATGAGTAACTTGTAGAGATCTTATATCTAAGCATGGGTGGTGATGGATGTGTTAATCTGATTGTGGTAATCAATGTGTATATCAAATCAGCAAGAATATATTCAACACATACACCTGGAATGTATTCAATCTTTTTCAATTAAATATTTTAAAATTTTAAGTGTATGTGAGTGTGTGTATCTGTGTGTGTGTGTGTATGTGTGTGTGTGTGTAGTGCACAGAACAATGCTTGGCTCAAATTAGCCCCCACATCAGTACTGATTATTATTTAAATTTAAAAAAATCATGAATTACCTTATAGACAACATGATTTTACTCACAATTTTTCAAACCACACATTTGTTTGATATGTTCCTAGAAAGTATTGCAACAAACGCCTACTTAGGCAAATTTACTACACTCAGATCGAATTTCTTTAGAGGACCTTAAAGCAAAGAGCCTACAGAGGCACATAGATATGTACTGTGTACATATTATATACTCACACATAAAATTCCTTCTATTACTCACATTCTCATAGAGAGCTTGAAGGGTCTCCAGGTCAACCACAGAATTATCCAAGTTCACAACAGCTGTGGAAAAAAAAAAAGAAGAATATAAATTGCCATCAGCCACCTGTGCAAAGATGTGTGACCATCTCAGGCAGCAGGCTCATGGGCCAGCAGCCAGAGGAAGTAGGGGCTTTAACTTCAATGTTTCCCCTTGCCCCCACTGCAAAGCCTGCAGCAGGAATTTCACTGGGCCAGGTGTCAAGTGTTAAAGCTTTCACTTGCTCCACAAATACTAAATCCCATGAAAATGGCCCAGGCAAAGGTCAGAGAGAAACTGTGAGGTCTGTTTTTCAGAGCCCAACTGAATGAATTTGAAAAATCTGCTTCATACCAGCAAAGTAAGCAAATCACTCTGGTGAGTGCTACATCCCAGTTTTATACCAATATACGTTTAAATTTGCCAGTTTATCTAGAACATTTGACAAAGGTGAAATCTAATCATTAAATGGATAGACTTAGTATAAAAATGATGGGTGCATTTCCTGTTATAATTCCTCAAAATATTATAATCAAAGGATGACTCTTTTATATTGGTAGTGATATTAGCACAGATCCTACCTTAAAAATCCATCCTTAAAATATATACTACCCACGGTTACACAAGGAAGAAGCAGGATAGATCATAGACAAAACAGCAATATTTTCTTTATGCATTTGTTGCCTGGGGAAATTTGTACTGTATTTTGGAGTAGGTATGCTTTATTATTTGGTTTAGGCGTAGGTTAATACAAATCATTCTGCATTTTCTACATGGATATCTGGTAGAAACAAGGTGAATTTGCCTTCATAGAATTTGTGCCAAGTAGCCAGTGAAGCTCTTGGGGGGTTAAAAATTTCCGGGACAAAAATCGCCAAGTGAATAATCACAAACTGGATATATTTATTTCGATAACAGAGGCATTTTACAATGTCTCTTCTCTCAAAGTTTCACATGAGACATTTTCTAGTTGACTCTGGCAAAACCCCAAGAAAGAATTTAAAAAGACAAGTGGGAAATGGAAGTATAGGATGGATGAGAAAACTAAACTAGGTAATTTAGCATTTGGATTTGGAGCTGGGAACAGAGCCCAGATTCACCAAAAAAATATTGTACCAAGTAGAATATGATACTTCCACCCTAATAATAATCCACTATCTCAATTTCAAAAAAAAATTAGATCTGAAATACATATCTAAGAGTCTCTGACAAATCTTACTCTTTAGACCATATAAGGCAAACACATCATGAACTTTAACGTTTCAAAGTAGTAAAGGCAAAGTCCAACTTCCTTTGACCGTATTTCAAAAATTAATTAAAAGGGATTATCTAATAATTTTGCTGTGGTAATATGTAAAGAAATGCATAAAACCCGAGTAAAAACAGTAAATTTATGTATGGAATTATCTTCTTTCAATTTGTGCAGGGTCTAGCTCTTCAAGAAAATCTTGCAGTGAATCCAAAGGTTTCTGATTTGGGAATTCATTAGCTAGCTAATAATCCAGTAATTCTCTATATGATAAGAAAACTGTAAAGGAAATGTGAGGGGTCAACTTGGTGTCAGATTTCATCCCCAGAACAAGGCAAAGAAACCCAATAAAATTGTTCATGATCAATTCAAAGCTCATAAACTACACAATTGTCCTATGACTTTATCCATCATTTTAAACCATACTATTATTCCCACAAGTTTTCCCCACATACAACTTTACTTGTGAATATCATGAGGTTTCTCATCTTTCTATCTCATGCAATGTCATATACATGAGATTGAAAGAATATTAAGAAAGGCATCTCATGCAATGTCATATACATGAAATCAAAAGAACATTCTTAATAATGAATATCTTAATACACGTTATGTGCTCTTAAACAAGTTCTCAAAGGGTCCTAACTCAGGAAATCTCATTTTTTTAATCATCCACAGAAAATCTCACTGGAAAGCAACACTGTTACTGTTTCACCACATAATTTCCCCCTAGTTGGCACGAGAGAAGTTAACACAATTCAAATGGGAATGAGCAGTTTTCAGGGCAAAATCTAATCATGCTTCTGTAGCCAAAAAGAAAGAAAGATTACATACTGACAGATGAATGGATGCAGTGATCAAAATTCTAGATAGGAAATAAAGGTAAAAGAAGTAATTTGGGAAAGATTAAAATTATCGAAGTGCCATACTTCCTCCTCAATTTAAAAAGCACATGCTAACATTTCAGAAATCAGGACTTAGATCAAAATGTCTATGTTAGTACATGTTTAGTAGTGTCTTCCAATGCTCCCTTCCTTAAAATCTGTGCTTTGGTCAATGGTACATTTTCAATGGATGAAATTCTAAAATCAAGGAAATAAGATAAGCATTCCCAAATGTATTCGACAAATGTAAGGTGTTTCCTATACATCAGGGATTACACTAGTTTACTAGAAGGGTTAACAGTTACTTGAGTAATAATGGTTTGAAGTTGGAGCTATTTGGGTGGGAATGTGCTGAATAGCCCAGCCTTGAAAGTCTGCAGACAACTGGTAATGCACAGAGAATACCACAATCAGAGTTCTAGATCATGCTAAGAATGACTGAATGCATTTTTTATTTTTATTTTTTTGCTTATTTACTTACGTACTTACTTATTTACTTATTTATGTATTTATTTATTTAGGTGGCAACAAGATTCAAAGAAAACACTTCTCAGAAATTTCTTGGTTCCAAGTCCAAAATTTCAGGCTTGTTTAGGAAGAAAGAACCTGGGTATTGAAATTATATCAAGGTGATAGTTCCTCCAAAGGGAATATTTATTATTATTATTATCATTTTTTATTTTTTTTTGAGATGTAATCTGGCTCTGTTGTCCAGGTTGGAGTGCGGTGGCGCGATCTCGGCTCACTGCAAGCTCTGCCTCCCAGGTTCACGCCATTCTCCTGCCTCAGCCTCCTGAGTAGCTGGGACCACAGGCGCCCGCCACCACCCCCCGGCTAGGGAATATTATTTTTACAAGATACAGTTTTCTGATGTGGAACAAACATAAAACATGGAATCTAACTAAACTAAGTTGAAATTTAAATTTTTATTTGCTGCCACATTACTTCAAGTAAGTTACTTTTTAAAGTTTTAGTTCCTTTATGGGGAAGGGGCAAGGAAATAATGGAAAATATTAGCCAGGTTTTGGTTTGGGGTTTTCATGGGGCTCAGAGGCAATAACAAGTAAAAGGGTCTGACATGTAGTTGCTTCATGTTACTTCCACATGTCAACTTTTCACATAAATTCAACTATTAGAACATCTTTCCTACTCAAGTAAGCCTTGTTATCAAGCCCAAGAAAATCTTGCTGAGAATAATGGTTTCCAGCTTCTTCCATGTCCCTGCAAAGGACACGAACTCATCCTTTTTTATGGTTGCATAGTATTCCATGGTGTATATGTGCCACATTTTCTTAATCCAGTCTGTCACTGATGGACATCTGGGTTGGTTCCAAGTCTTTGCTATTGTGAATAGTGCCACAATAAACATACATGTGCTTGTGTTGACTTTTTTTCTATTTGTGTTTTAGCTTCCTCATGTATCTAAAAACAAACAAACAAACAAAAAACAAACCAAAAAAACAAACAAAAAACCATTCCAACTGTATCTACTGAGGGATGGAACCTTTACCTGAATGATAAACCATCGGGATGAAACAAGAGAGCCTGGTATAGAACTACTGGGGCTTGTTCATTATACTCTGCATTTAAATGATTAAGCAGAAGACTAGATTTCAGATAAATCCAAAATTTAAAAGAAAATTCAGTGATAAATGTTGAGTCCAGATTACTTTATCCTCTAATATTCAGCAAGGCGTTAATGTGATTATACTTCAGATTAGAGGTCAGATATCTCACACTTATTTCCTCCTCGCTGCTTTAAGAGTAACACCTATCCTTGTCCGGGACTCATTACAATCCCCACACCCATCCAAACCCTGCAGGTTTACAATGCAGTTTTAATCACTTTCTTAAAAATATATATAAATACTGCAGCCAACAGACACTAGCCATCAGAGAAATGCAAATCAAAACCACAAGGAGCTACCATCCCACACCAGTTAGAATGGCGATCATTACAAAGTCAGGAAACAACAGGTGCTGGAGAGGATGTGGAGAAATAGGAACACTTTTACACTGTTGGTGGGAATGTAA